>NC_133343.1:29114137-29174137 GCF_030506205.2 Paramisgurnus dabryanus | reverse complement strand
CTTCTCATGAAACAAAATACAGTATCAGATTACACTTTTATTTTTTAATTGATTTATGTAAACTTTGTGGAATTGATGATGATAACGAACTGCCCTGTTGACAATAACAATAAAACCATTATTAAAATTCTAATGGTTTCCATTAAAATACCAACACCATTAAAACCACACTAGTGTTTTGGGCCATATTCCATTAGAATCAATTAAATTCCCAATAAAACTTCTGTGATGGTGTATTTGTTTTTTAGCAGGGTGATAATAGCAGTAACGGTGCTGATCAGATCTAATAACACGACAATAGTGAATCTGAGAAAGTAACAAAATTAACTATGGTTTTACCACAGTTAAAAAAAATATGGTTACTGTAGTAAAACCATGGTAACCACAAAATAAACATGTTTTTAAGGTAATCAATACAGCAAAAAATATATATACATTTGCAACAAAAAAACATTGGTTAATTTTCGTAAGGGTATGTTTGTTTAAATTTGCTAAACAAATACCGTGAACAGAAGTCCATATGTTCAGATGACATCCCTAGACAAAAAGAAGTGATGTAACATTGATTTATAAAACTCTATTATTCTGTTAAACACGAGTGAAAACTGTCCCATGTGGGAACTGAGTCGTTTTCTTTATTTATTCATGAAGTGAACCGATGTGCGCAAGAGCGAAGTTCAAATATAATTCACAAAACATCTCTACTAATCTATTTATTTAATACAGTGCATCTTAAACACTATTAATGATATATAATGTATTTATTAACACATACACAAAGAGAAAGAGATAGTGTGTGTGCGGTTTGTGTGCGCGCGCGTGTGTGTCAGTGTGTATAATGGAAACAGATTTGTTGTGTTGATTGTGTGGCCTCAGGCTCTGAGTCCCAGATGACCGCGGCCACTTTACTGTGTTCACAGGCGAAGACTAAAAGCCAATTACAATGTTAATGTGTCCTGAACCACAGGGAAAAAAACTCAAAGTCTTGCGGCAAATAAGGTTGTAGGAGAGAGAAATACTAACACTTAACAACCAGACACAGGTATACATTAAATAAATAAATAAATCTAGGTCACAGCGGAAAAGAAAGGAGCAGTGGTGGCTGTTATTTGACACACAAACAGAAAGAGAGAGAGAAAGAGAGAGAGATTGACATTGAGTTGCTGTGCGGCACTAGCAGGGTTAATAAAACCCGCAGCTCTCTCGGGATCTCATAATAGCCCATTAAACAGACGCATTTGGATAAATGAAAAGGCTTTTAAGTGGTTACCACAGGACCACCTGGATTTTACTCACGAGCCTCTGTGTGCGGCCGCGCGCGTGTCTGTGTATAATGGCTTTTGGCTAAAAGAGAAGATTTTATTCGAGAGCATTTGAGTACTTGTGTGATTTTCCTGCTTTGTTTTCTGGTAAAATTCAATAAATCCAGACCATTCTCATGAAGTGTGGGTATAAATAGCACGCAGTGTGAAAAGTCGTGCAATATATACGCGCCAAATAGCATTTGTTTCTTGCTATGATAGCAGTCATTCCCGCATCTTGTAGTGTCGTTTTATGTATTGTTTTTTAGGCTATGTTTCTTAATTTTTTCTGTTTTTAAACCATTGTCGGTTGATTTTGGGGTTAGATTTGGGATTTGCTTTAGGATGTCATTTAATATAGGTTTCTACATGTTTTTGTACATTTTTAAACCATGGTCGCCTGTTGTTGGGGTTAGAATTGTGTTAGGGTGTCATTTTATGTAACACAAAGTTGTTCCAAAAACCAAGCGACAATGGTAAAAAAAAGAAAAAGGACGGGAAGAACTGGTGTATATGCACGCAAAAATGGAATTTGGTTATGCGCGACGTTTCACACTGCCCGCTATTTATACGCAATGCATTTATGAGGATGGGTTGCCAAATCAGTTGCGAGACTTAAATACTAAATTGCACAGCGTTGTCAGGTGTCTGACGTTCAGAAAGGTTCATTGTATAATTAAAGCAACATCATCAGGAAACATCAACGCGATAACAAGACACAATGATGCAATGATTTTTTTTAATCCACTCGTGGTTCATATAAAGCGGCAGATCTCTGGTCAGATATAGACTCTAATCAGTGCAATAATGTACTCGTGATTGTCATGCTAATAGTAATGGATTGTGATTGGCTAATTCCCGGAGACCCCTGGAGAGTCGCGCGTCATTTCAGCTCTGTGTTTTAATTGAAGTGTGTTATGTGTTATTTTCCGCTTCGATGAGCCGCAGAAGTGCCGTCGGATCCCGGCCATACCGTGTCTGAAACTGAAAGAAAATGACCACCAAAAGATTTGATATTCCTTCAAATGCAAGGCAGGCATTTCATCCCTTTAGACACAGAAACTCAAATAACATAAAACTACAAAAGCCTATTTCTGTAATATGTGATTAATAAAAATATTGCGTAGAAAAGTGATACAATTGGGGAGTCATCAAAAATACTCCTTACTGTATATCATTATAAAATAATTACAATCATTATATAGTTCTAGTTCATGCGCACGGAGTGCATCTGCGCAGCGTCATAGTTTTGTGTTCAGATAATAAATGATCGGTCTAAAGGAGAGAGAGAATTTATCTGCTAGACTGATTCAGCTCACAGCAGAGCACTGAAGTGTGTAATGAGAAAAAGGACAAAGCAGAAGACTGCGAGAGAGAAAGAGAGAGAGAGAGAGAGAGAGAGAGAGAGAGAGAGAGAGAGAGAGAGAGAGAGAGAGAGAGAGAGAGAGGGAGAGCTGAACAATGCGTTGAGATGGCACCTTGTGAGAGAAGATAACATGAATCCTACAGCAGAGTGACACAGACAGCAGCGTAAAACACCTGATCGAAGAGAGACTGATCCTGGACCAGTGTCTCTGGGGAGAGATGTAGTGTTATGTGCTTAGAGGACTCATGGGAGAGGGATTCTGACCTCCTATTGCCCTCTATGATTTTTCTGAAGGGTAATAAAGTGAATGAAAAGGAAAGAAGAGACCATGCGTTCAACCTCACTGAATTCCATTGATCCGAGACAAAATCAAAAACTAAAACTGGTCTTGAAGATGCGCGAATATGCAGTCACAATGAGGTAAAATTGACAAGGATATGTTATTTGGGGATTTTTACAAGAACAGGATAAAACATCAAATCTTTTAAAATTAAGTTCCATCATAATATCCAGCATGCGTGTAAGGACATGAAACATAAATATTTTAATATAAAACAATAGTTCATATTATAAAGGCTTTCAGGCTTTAAAATATGGTTATTTAACCATAAAAATATTTCTGTCGCCAAGAATTCAGTAATACATGAAGGCAGTAATATTCACTCTTTTTACTCTAAAAAATGCTGGGTTTTTGTTTTTAACCCAGGGCTGATAACTATTGGACAGAATTGCTGGGTTAAAATGAATCAAAAATTGGGTTGTTTTAACCCAACTGCTAGGCTATTGTTAATCCAGCATGTTCAAATAACCCAGCAGTTGGGTTAAAACAATCCACTATTTGGGTCATTTTAACCGAACAATGTGTTCTGTCCAATAGTTACCCAGCCCTGGGTTAAAAACAACCCAGCAGTATTCTTATTTCTTCATCTGTATTTGATTTTGCCCTCGCTTCTTATTTGATATATGATGTAGGAAAGTCAGTCTGCGTCTCGTGATTGTGTTTTTACAGCAGCTGATATCACGCGAGGTCTGTGCGCGACTGATAACGCGCGTGCGATTAACCCGTTGCGCTCCCACCGCGGCCGTCGACAGCCTGAGGCAGGAAAAAATAAATCTCCGGGGAAAGACAATCACAGATGTACACGATTAGATATGACGACCACAGCAAAACACAAACTATAGAAAAAAATCTATAACATAACGCATAATATATGAAAACAAAAATATGACATCATTGAATGTTTTAAATGCTTTTCATCAAAGCATTATCATTTTTATATTACTGTAAAATATATGCCGTCACATAAACTAAATCTATAAAATATAAAATCTTTCTGTTATAATCTTTTATCATTTAAAAAGATCAGTATAGGGCGCGTTCACGTGAGCCCGCTGTCCATTCTCGTGGTGCTGAAATAAAGTTTCACAGACGCACTATTTACCCCGAGACAAATAACACCTTTAAAAATTAACAATATAACAGTATAGCAACTTTCACAGAAATTAAATATTGTAGTCTTTTTTTGTGAGAGATTTTTTACTATTTATTGTGTTAGATTTATACAATATCCACGGCATCCAAATTGTTTGTAAATTTGATTGCAACACCGATTGAACAATATTTAATACAAACAAAAAATCACCAAATTTTTATAAAGTTAAAACGAGCGCATTTCTATTGTCTGGATGAAAACAGATATTTAGGCTGTAAAATTAAATGTATGCGTGTAATCTGCGTTCATATTTAGAATAGTTTAAATAACAGAGAAAATTTATTAGACCCAAATGTACACGATTGGAATGATCTCTCAGGTCTGTAATAACTGTAAGATGCGTCCACTTCAGTGTCTGCAGGAATCCACAGAGAAGCTCGTGCACAAAAACGCATTCATAAAGCGCACCGGTATGTAAGAGCCGAATGACAAATGTAAATGAGTGAGAAGAGAACAAATCTATTGCTTTCTAACTCCTCAAAAACATCATCATTTATATTTAATTTAATGCAGGTTAACTAAAACACAGTAAGTATTTCTGCTTTATCCATCATAAATATATTGGTTCTTTTTCACAAACACACGAGATCATTTAGCACCTAAATCCTGTCTATTAAAACCCTGCTTTTGTGACGTATTTCATTGATTGTTCAATCCAGTGGTGAATGAAAGAAGGCTTTAAATCCAATAAAGCGCATATTCCAAAAACAACCCTACGCGTCGCTGAGGTTGCCACGTCTCCTCTTGTTATTTTCAAAAATAAATTCATTGTCCTATAAACCTTCAGCTGAAGTGATAAAAACCTGGCAAGCTGCAAAAGAAAAAGTCAAGAATTGTTCAAGACAACTTTTAGTGTGTCCATGTAAGCCCTGGTCCGATGTGTGGAGATGCTTTATATATACGTAAAGTTATGCAACACTCGGAGACCCCGGACGCCATTGGGTGCTCAAACCAACTATATTGGGCATAATGAGAGTGAAGAGGAGGATGGGGCATCGCAAGCACCTCCCCTAGAAATGCAGCAAATCTTTGCCCCGTTTTTTTTTGTCGGTGAGGAGTAGCGCGCATTGGGAGCCGGAGACGCGCGTTGCGCGCGAGACTCTTGGCATTGGCAGGCTGACGGTGACACGTGCCTCTCTCAGCCCGAGCTCCAGTGTACCGCATTGGCATCAGCGACGGCCACTGAAACACAGGAGTGGAAGCTGTGCCACGGATACTGAAATAAAATCAAAACGAAAGGCGAACATTCACCTTTACGCACCGGACATTAAATCTGCTCTCGCCTAGGACGCGCATTGTCTCCGTGTTCAGATAGAAAAAAAGAAGAAGCGAGTGAACAGGATGCGGGCACGAGGTATTATCCACGCATGAAAGTGACATGATCCACGGAAACTGCAAAAACAGCAGGCGTGATTGCAGTCTAAACTGGAGATAACGCGTCACCACGAGAGTCGTTTTCCTCTCGCTCCGTTGATGCGCAGACAAAGAACTCGGTCGCACACTTAAACTAGTTTTATCTAAACGCACATTTTCCGTCGTTTTTGAATTGGTCCCATTGAGATTAAACAAATCATGGCCACATTAATTAGAAGCAAGATCTCAAACAAGCTGTCCAACGCGGCCACCACGGTCACCAATAAGTCACAGGCGAAGGTGAGTGGGATGTTCGCCAGAATGGGCTTTCAGGCCGCCACTGATGATGAGGCTTTGGGATTCGCCGCTTGTGATGATCTGGACTATGACCACAGGCAGGGGCTTCAGATGGACATACTTAAAAACGATGAAATGGGAGGAGAGGGCGGTGGGGAAACGGGGGGAGATGGAACGTTTGAAGGGGACAGCCATTACCAGAGGGATGGAACGGGTCCACCGCCCTCAGGGTCCAAAGACGGGGGATTCTGCTCGGAATTTGGCGGTCCGGACAAGCCAAGAATCACTGCTTGGGAAGCTGGATGGAACGTGACCAATGCGATCCAGGTAAAAATGCATTAGGCGCATTGGGACAGGGTGTCCAACTGTGAACACGAATTGCGTTGAGACGTTCAGGGCCATGTTTTAATATTAAGGTCTAAAATATATAAATGGTATAGATTATAGAATGCCTAATGTTATAAATTGTGCAGGTCGAAAATCTTTGCAAATCTTGAGCCAGTAACGAGGAGAAACGTTTTCATTTGTCGTGATGTTGTGTTCTATTCGACGTTTCTAATAAAGCAATTTAAGGTATTTCTTACTGTTTTAGACCCCGACATGAAGGGGACATCATGCTCTCCAATTTACGCATGTCCAAAAAACGACCAAAAACGAACATCACGATTTTCTGAGTGTAAAAACTAGGGAAAAGATTATATAAAAATTTGAGATTTGGAGAAAAGTTTTTCTTTAGTAAAGAGTTTGCTACAGGATTTCACATTTTTATATAATTTTTCCCTAGTTCTTACACTCAGAAAATCGTGAGGTTTGTTTGATCGGTTTTTTGGACATGCGTAAATTGGAGAGCATGATTTCCCCTTTATGTCAATAAAGCAATAAATACCTTAAATTGCTTTAAGTAGAAACGTCGAATAAAACAAAATATTGCGTTTTTTCTTAGGTTTTCGATAGTGGCCAAATTTGCGATGAGCCAATAAAACCCTTCAGGTTTAATCATGCGCAGTTAAGGCTCTTTACATTAAAAGTGACAGTCGTGACGTGACTCCCTGCCTATTCGATTCCTGCTGATGACGACACGATGAGGAGAGCGTGACTTTGCTCAGAGCAAATGTCAGTTGAATTTCTACACAAACCCACAAAATCCCTGCATAAGTTCAACTTCACGCATTTAAGATCTCAATAATTAATTAAATGACAAACAAATAGCAAGGTTAATTATGTGTGGGGTGCTTACAGATAGTGCCGACACCGAACTACTCTGTTTGAAATAAGAAAAATTGAAATAAACCATTATGTCCCCAGATAGTTGTGCAATATGAAAGTATAAGGAATAGAATATAAATAAGCAAATGAATGAAATGTTTGGGCACGCGTTAACAGCGCACTCGTGTTTCTCTCCCCCCAGGGCATGTTTGTGCTCGGGTTACCGTACGCCATTCTCCACGGCGGATACCTCGGACTCTTCCTCATTATATTCGCCGCAGTCGTGTGCTGCTACACTGGGAAGATCCTCATCGCGTGCCTGTACGAAGAGAACGAAGACGGTCAGCTGGTGCGCGTGAGGGACTCGTACGTGGACATCGCCAACGCCTGCTGCGCGCCGCGCTTCCCCGCGCTGGGAGGCCACATCGTCAACGTGGCCCAAATCATCGAGCTCGTGATGACCTGCATCTTGTACGTGGTGGTGAGCGGGAATCTGATGTACAACAGCTTCCCTACACTTCCGGTGTCGCAGAGGTCATGGGCCATCATCGCCACCGCCGCCCTGCTGCCGTGCGCCTTCCTCAAGAACCTCAAGGCCGTGTCCAAGTTCAGCTTGCTCTGCACGCTCGCGCACTTCGTCATCAACATCCTCGTGATAGCCTACTGTCTGTCCCGCGCGCGAGACTGGGCTTGGGACAAGGTGAAGTTTTACATCGACGTCAAGAAGTTCCCCATCTCCATCGGCATCATCGTGTTCAGCTACACGTCGCAGATCTTCCTGCCCTCTCTGGAGGGCAACATGCAGAAACCCAGCGAGTTCCACTGCATGATGAACTGGACGCACATCGCCGCGTGCATCCTCAAAGGCCTCTTCGCGCTGGTGGCCTACCTGACGTGGGCCGACGAGACCAAAGAGGTCATCACCGACAACCTGCCGTCGAGCATCAGGGCCGTGGTGAACCTCTTCCTCGTTTCCAAGGCGCTGCTGTCGTACCCGCTGCCGTTTTTCGCCGCGGTCGAGGTGCTGGAAAAGACTTTCTTCCAAGACGGAGGTCGGGCGTTTTTCCCGGATTGCTACGGCGGCGACGGGCGCCTGAAGTCCTGGGGTCTCAGTCTGCGCTGCGCCCTCGTCGTCTTCACGATGCTCATGGCGATTTACGTGCCGCACTTCGCGCTTCTCATGGGTCTGACGGGCAGCCTGACGGGCGCGGGCCTTTGCTTTCTGCTGCCCAGTCTCTTTCATCTCAAGCTCTTGTGGAGGAAGCTCTTGTGGCATCAGGTCTTCTTCGACGTCTCCATATTCGTCATCGGCGGTATATGCAGTATCTCCGGCTTCATTCACTCCGTCGAAGGTCTCATCGAAGCCTACAAATACAACTTGCCCGATTAGTCTGCTCATCGTTTGGTGATCTAAGTGTTAAAACGCATCCCGCATATCAATAACCAGACCGGACGAGTTGCCCTGCCCCGATTCAAATACATCAGACCTTTAACCTCGGTTCGCACGAAAGTGTCTGCCAATCTGACTTTAATCAAGAAACGAATTCATACGAATCTTTACGCATCCACACGATGCCTTGGTCGACAGAAATAGGCTAGATAGCAGAAGAAAACACTTTATTTTTTCGTTTCGTTTTTTAAGAAAGATGCTCATTTTTTTTTTTAAAGAAAATATTTGGTTTAGAAAAAGAAAGAAATATTTTACATTCAACAAACGCAAAGCAATGATGTGGAGTGAAAATCTCCTGTTGTGATCATGATCATCTGCAATAGTACAAAATAATTATTTACAACATCACGGCAATAAAATTACACACGAGAATTCAGATACCTCGTGCAGAACAAATTTATAGATATTAATCAATGATATTATTTGATTTGTTTTGCATTAACCAAAATTAAACGATAAGGGAAACGTAGATTTTAAAGGCAGTCGGTGAGCAGATATTAAACTATGCATTCTGATCGTATGATGTCCATGCAGCACTAAACAGATTCACACACACACACAATAAATAAATATAAATATATGATCTGCTGCATTCCCGTTAATCTCTGCGAATTTAACACACAAAGAAAATCAGATTTTAAAATAAACGAAAATAAGAGACAAAGAAAAAGGACGAGTCGTCTCTGTCATCAAAAAGAAATTGTTTCTGATAATGAACCACTTTAAAATCAATTCACTAAATTAAAACTGTGACCATTTCGTTATTATCGTCATTTTTTTTTTTTTTACTTTTTTTTTTTAAAGAAAACCCGGCTTCATGTACCTGCGTGAGATTTATTTACAGTGCGAGTCTTTTGATGGAAATCTGATTCATTATTTCAAATCGAGGGACTTGCATAAGACATTTTTCATTTTGTGCAATCCAATGGGTGCTGTGGAAATGTTATAAAACGTGTGTGTTGTGTTATTGTGGTTTAAAAGATGGAATGTATATCACAAAATCGTTATCATATATCGTGAAAATGAATATATTGAAGAATAAAGAAACGCGTGAAATTATATTGTACAATTGTGTTTTGGTTTTATGCGATATACAAATCCACTGAACACGTGCGTTTTCCTCTCTAAAACACAATAAATCTGCAAAACCGTGGAGCTCTCGCATTCATTGTAAAGTCATCACATTTCATTCAAACACCACATAAAACATTTCAATTACAGGCCACATGGGTTTGTGTTTTCTGGGTTTCATTTTGTATATTTTCAAATACCCAGAGTATGTGTCATTCAATTATCTGAATTATTGTATTTGTCAAGCTGCAAATAAAAGGGATCATTTTAACTTATATAAATGCAAATATTGCGCAAATTTGTAGTTGGAACAAAAGGTAAAGTTCAACTGCTTCAATGTTAAACATAATAAAAAATAGACATTAATCACTGACTAACGAATTACATCTCAGTCCTGACCATTAATATTATTTTAAGTAACTAAAGGACACGATGTATGCTACAGATGATTTTAATGTCAGATGGCGCAACAGCGCGTGGCCAGATGTTTGTCTCCCGCAGGTTAAACCTGTGAACTAACATCTGCATTTAAAATGAAAAAATATTATAGTGTGCATATACGAATAAATTAATGAGAAATATTTTAAAAAAAAAATAGTTGAACATTTAACATGAACAGAAATGCTTTTTAACAGAAAGTAATAATTTATATTTGAAGGATGTATTCATTTTTTACGCATTGTTTTCCTATTTAACGCAGCGATATTTTGTGTTCAAATAAAAGGCAACACAAGATGTGTTGTTCCAATAACACCGATGTGTCTAGTTAGAGACAACACATTCAATGCATTTTCCTTAACTCCACACAAAATGTGTTTTAACAAAAGCTTTAAGAGTGTATGAACTAAATTTCACCAGGGAATAAGTCAAAACATTCATCGACTAAGATTTCCATATTAAATCCACAGGAGACTCGAGAACATCACTGTGCTGAATTCTGGGAGTTTGAGTTCAAAGGAGAAGCCATTTTCTCAATCTTAAAATCACACGTGACAGACAACTGCGCCACCTTGTGTTGAGATCAGACAATGATCAACACAAAGTGAAAGTCACAGTGATCTTAATGTACAATTTGTTTTGATGGAGGTTTGTTTATGATAGTTTAAATTATTACATTGAAGCAGAAGGACAGGAGACAACAAACAGTAATAAACAAAAGACCTTGAAAAACATTCAACAAACTACTAAACATGAAATACTTTGAGAAACTAGCAAAGAATAATTTAAGTATTATCTAAAGTAATTTAAATTTCACAGCAACACAGTAAAAGTTCACAAAATACACTAAAAGACTTCAAAGAGAAAATAAAATTTATTGTTTCAAGTAATTTTTAAAACTTTACACTGAGTGTCTTAAACAATTAAATATTTAGAAATGACACGGAAATTGCAGCACATGAACACAAACACAAAGAGGAGAACAGGAGAGAGAGAAAGAGAAATGTTGCCATCAGTCCTTTTTGTTCAAATAGTTTCTCATGATGGAGGAGTTAAACCGCAGTGTTTTTCCACTCATTTGTTTGTCGAGCGGGTCGTTGGTTTTTTGACCGAGTTCTCCACAACCCATGGATGAATCAGAACCTCTTGAATGGGAAGTCTGTGCATTGGGTTGTGTTTTAGTAAGCTGTTGATCAGATCTCTGCTGCCCTCGCTGACATGAGCTGGATAGGAGAATTCAACCTACAGAGAGAACACAGGGGTCAAATATTAACTCATGAAGAACTCAGACAGATTAATTAGTAGGAAAACATGTTATAGACACTTAAGAGATTACTGCATAAGTGACTCTAATAGACACTCATTACATTTCTACATCAATGTTCACAGACCAGGAGTTACCAACCCAGTTACTGGAGATCTACACCTTTTAGGCCTACTCCACACAGACACGGGATTATAAAAAAAAAAAATCCCCTTCACGCATGCGCTGTTTAAAAGAAATCTACGCCTACATAAACACACAAGAACCCGCAAAAACACGCGTGTCAAGAGCATGCCACACCAGCGGGTGGTGATAACCCTAATCGTAAACCCTTGTGATGTGATGTGATTCTACGTTTCCGTGTGAACAAACAAAGTAAAAAAGTCACGGTTATAAAAATACATGTGTCCGTGTGGACAAGGCCTTAGATCAAACCCTGCTTCAGCACACCTGCCTCCAATATTTAGGTAGCCATAGAGACAGAGCGCCGCGCGTCATAACCTGAAAACCACGCCCACCGGGGGGAAAACAATCCAACCGGCTCCATTGACTTTGTATTGCGAGAAGCCGCCTCCTTGTCATTTCTGGCTTGTAACAAAAAACAGAATAATGCCTAAAAGCTGCTGTGTGACAATATCTACAGCTAACAAGCCAAAGAACCCAGAAATAAGTTTTTATAAGCTGTCGAGCCGTAAAACCCTGTCTTTAAGGAGAATAAAGTGGATCGCCGACTACGTTTTCCCCTATTGGACGCAGTTCTACTAATAGAAGTACTATGAAAAGTTGCCTGTATCCATTTCTGTGTCTTTAAACGCTCGTTTTTTGGGGTCGACAGCTTATAAAAACTTATTTACAGATTAAACTTAAAAACAGATTAATACCTAAAAGCTGCTGTGTGACAAGGTGTACATCTAACAACCCCAAAAAAACTAATACGTTTTTATAAGCTTTCAACTCCAAAAAAACGAGCGTTTAAAGACACAGAAATGGAAACAGGCAACTTTTCATAGTACTCCTATTAGTAAAACTGCGTCCAATAGGGGAAAACGTAGTCGGCGATCCACTTTATTCTCCTTAAAAGCTGGGTTTTACGGCTCGACAGCTTATAAAAACTTATTTCTGGGTTCTTTGGCTTGTTAGCTGTACATATTGTCACACAGCAGCTTTTAGGCATTATTCAGTTTTTTGTTACAAGCCAGAAATGACAAGGAGGCGGCTTCTCGCAATACAAAGTCAATGGAGACGGTTGGATTGTTTTCCCCCCCGGTGGGCGTGGTTTTCAAATTTGCATATCGGCGCTCTGTCTCTATGAAAAGCTTGATTAGCAGGTTCAGGTGTGTTTGAGGTGAACTCTGCAGGAACAGGGTTAGTGACCAGTGCTTCACAATCCTGTCCCTCGAGCACCCCTTCATTATTTAACCCACCTAATTTAACTCATCTGCTTGTTAGGGAGACACGTTTCCATTTTGGGAGGCTGAATAAATTGAATCAGGCGTTTTAAATAAGGCATCTGAAACTTTTTAGGAGGGGGTGCTTGAGGACCAGGATTGGGAAGCACTGACCTAGACAACCATGATGATGACTAAAGCAAAGCATGTGATATTGAACAAACCTCAACCCCTCACAGGATGAAGCTTTACTTTCTTCTTGTGTCTTCATGCATCCTAATTGACACTTTTTGGTGAATATAAACACCGACCAACCGCTCAATACAGCAGCACATTATTGTGTCCCATCATGCCCTTTAACAAAGTCTTAATTTTGTTGTTGTGGTGTACTTGAATACGTTTTATGACGACTGTATGCATGTCACACATTTTACATTACAGCAGATCTGCGTCAAACCCACAAACTCTGTGAAGCGCTTCTCTCTGAAACGCTCTGATTGGTTAAGCTGGGATGCTGTGTTGTGATTGGTCATTTTTGTAATGTGTATTGTATAGAATGGCTATCACAGCAGATGAAGTCTTTGAGGGGATTATTAGGGTACAACACAGAGTTATCTCTCATCATACAGCAGACGAAGACTTATGAAAGAGAAAACCTACAGCAGCTCAAGCAAACCTCTTCTGCTCTGGACAGAGATTTAAAAGTGAAATGTGAGGTCACAATATACAAGCAAGAATTCCACTGATCTTTTGATTTTCACGTCATTTTAAAGCTCAAAAAGCAAACATTCAACACAAACTCAAGCTAAGAAAGTTTGAATAAAATAACAAGAGTCATTTAAACATCAGGCTGGAGACAAAGAGCAGAAATCATCTCATAAATGAGAAACATTAATCCGCGCTGGATCTTCACTTACCCTGGATATCTTGCGGTACGTCTCTTCATGACTCTTAGTTTCAAAAGGTGGACGACCAACCAGAAATTCATAGCAAAGAACCCCAAGACTCCACAGATCGACCTTCTCATCGTGAGTTTTACCTTCAATCATCTCTGGAGGAAGATAATCCAGCGTCCCACAGAGCGTCGATCTCCTGCAGGACAAAAACACAAATACAATTACATGTAAGATTTACAATAAACTCCAAATAAACACATGAACAAACTCATCTACATGGGATCTTTACATTTAGACAAGAAAAAAAATAAATGGCTGTGAAATTTAAATATTTGCTTGACACAAGTTGTGTAGTTGTTAATCTGTTATTAGATATAATGTGCTGTTCTGATCAGATTTTCTATTTGATTCGACCGAATAAGAAGTTTAAAGGGGTCATAACATGAAAATCTGTATTTTTCCATGTTTAAGTGCTATAATTGGGTCTCCAGTGCTTCCATCAACCTAGAAAATGTAATCAAGATCAACCCAGTAACTAAGTTTTAGTAACCCATTCTCTGTAAGCATGAGAAAAAAAAGCTCATTAAAATTTGGCTCCCCTTGTGATGTCAGAAGGGAATATTATAATAATACAGAGAACTATCATTGTGATCAGGGGTTCGCATTTCTTCAGCTCATTTACATTTTAAAGGGACACAACCTTACGTTACATCTTTAAAAAAAAAAAACTCATATCACCCATTTAAAGTAATCTCATCATAAGATCATTGATTAGAGAGTTTGAAGAAGTCTGTTCAACGTGTTAAGATGTTAATGGTGTACAGTATGTGAAATGATACTGAACAAGTTTAATCATTGCCAAAACTAAATCAAGAGAAGCTTATGGTCGGTCATATTCATGCAGTTCTTGTTTGTAAGATGAGGAAGATGAAGGTCACCTTGAAGAGGGCGTGTGGACAGACCAACCAAAATCTGCAATCTTCAGCTCTCCATTGGATCCCAACAGCAAGTTTTCAGGTTTAATATCTCGGTGAATGACGTTCTTTGAATGACAGTAGTTCAGCGCGTCGGCCAGCTCCATTATATACTGCCAACAGATAATATAAAGACATTAAAGAACGACTGCCAGCTGTTGTGTAGAGCACATACGCATGCATGTTTCTTACCGTGGCACTGCGCTGGTCATCAAAGGTCCCGCAGCGCTGGAGCTCACCGTATAACTCTCCTTTAGGAGCAAACTCCAGGATGAGATAGACACGAGCAGTGTCGTGAAAGTAACCATAGAGACGGAGGATGTTGGGATGTCTGAGGAGGAAGAGAAGGAAAATGAGTCCTGTATGACTCAGATCTCAAGAGAAATACACAAGACTTCAGTGTGTGATTGAGATTCATACCGGAGATGAGACTGAATCTCCACTTCTCTCCTCAGCTGATGTTCAACACCGGCTTTCTCCAGCTGCTTCTTAAATAAAACCTTCAGGGCCAGAATAAACTTGGTCTGACGTTCTCTGGCCAGATACACGCTCCCAAATTTACCTTTCCCAAGAGCTCGTCCAATGTCAAAGTTCTCTAAAGTCCAGGCTTTCCTAAACAGACAAAGAATCACAGTTTTTACAATTAAATTCAGGCATTGCACACAAAACAAACATACAAACTTAAACAAAACAGTAACTGGTGCTCCCATGTGCAGGACAACAGGGTTTACTTTAATAGGTTTAAAATGTCATGTAAAATATGACAAACTATACCATTGCAAAGGTCTAATAGTGCAGAATAAATATTTCAACAGTGTTTTATAAAATCAATCACGTAGAGAGAAATCAACTCATTTATGAAAACATTTATCTCCTGTTAATGTCACTTTACCCCAGCGGGACGCCTACGTTTACTTCAGTGTTGACTTCTCCAATCATGACAAACTATATAATGTTAGAAAACTCTGAGTGTGTAGTTTTCCATTAGGACTCTTCACACTTGAAATAGTTAACCATGGGTTAGTCTAAACCCCAGCTTAACAAAATCCTGGGTAGCTTACTTCACATTGTTCAAACTACATCAGGGGTTAAGAGTAGTGGTCAACCAATATGGTTTTATGGGCGATGCCGATAAGAAAGCAATGTGTCCAATATTTAAATTCTCTCATTATATAAATACATAGAAACAATTAGCAAAACTAAAACATTATACAAATGTATGCAATATATTCTTTTTCTTTTCCTTTAAACGCCATACCAGCTTTTAATGCTATATTCACGGTGAGAGTAAAGTGTGATTATATGAAAACTAAAAGATGTGTTTAAAAATCAATTCCTCTAAAATTCTAAAGAACTATAATGCAATATTCTCTTAATTTAAAAAACTTGGTAGGAGGTTAAATAACTAATGCTGTAGATTAATAATTACTTAACATGTATAATTAATGAAAAAACAGCAATAAATAAACTGCATTACCCAGTTAAAGGTTGTTTCACTTTCTTAATGTAACAAAGTTAAATGGCAAAAATATATTAGACTAGGGATGCACCGATACGGATACTGGTATCGGCCTCGATACCACATTTTCTAAAGTACTCGTTAAAAGTCCCCCGATACCTGGAATCGATACCACGGTCTGAGAAATGTCTATGTTTGAGCGGCGTGTAAGGGGTTAATGCCTCGTGTTGTCCAAAGAGGCAGAGTTTACAACAAACTGGAAAACTAGTCCTTTGTTTTTTTTTTGTTAAATTATATGACTAAAGCTGTTACCTGTACATTTAAATCGGTATCGGCAAGTACTGAAATGCAAGTACTCGTATTCCAAAAAAGTGGTATCGGTGCATCCCTATATTAGACCAAAAA
This sequence comes from Paramisgurnus dabryanus, assembly GCF_030506205.2. NCBI lineage: Eukaryota > Metazoa > Chordata > Actinopteri > Cypriniformes > Cobitidae > Paramisgurnus > Paramisgurnus dabryanus. The sequence goes on along the minus strand of NC_133343.1, from coordinate 29,157,776 downwards.
AGATGTTTGTTCTTCTGTTTTGTCTTTGTAAAAACATAACCAGCTGATCATGTGCCACTGCATGGGCTTGAGTATATTGATCAAAGCAATGTGCTAAAGCAGGGGTGGGGAACCCTGGTCCTGGAGGGCCACTGTCCTGCAGAGTTTAGTTCCAACCCCAATTAAATCTAATTCAAGTCTTTAGGATTACTTGGAAATGAAATTCAGGTGTGTTTGATTAGGGGTGGAACTAAACTCTGCAGGACAGTGGCCCTCCAGGACCCAGGGTTCCCCACTCCTGCGCTAAAGTAACCCAACCGGATAATCTATGGGTCTAACAGACTAAATCAACAATATATATTAAAAAGCGGCCTCTGCAAATTTATAGGTTGACTACTTGTTAAGAGATAACCCTGGGTATTCATAATCTGATGGTTCACTTTCATACGGTGCATTCTTAAACACTGGGTTAACGCTTTAATTTGCATGTGTGTGTTGTCAACAGTCATGACTGGAAAAAAAGTGATGTCAAACTGACTGAATTAAAATCTAATAACTAAACAACTGTTATCGCCCTTACACATCGGTAACAAAACAGATGAGAGATTTATGTAACCGCCTCAAAGTCTCCTGGGAAGTAATTTTTTACTCCAGTTCAGGTGTTTTCAGTACACAGATGGTGATATGGGGTACAATCTCTTCAGTTTCTGATTGGCTGTCCATTGCTAAGCATCGAGTGACAACATTATAACCTCACTTTGTTTCACACTGCACACGAAAGCAAAGTCACTCCTTATTTTGAGCAGGGTTCATTTTAGGGATAACCCGGCTTCTAAATTACAAGCGGGAAACAATCCTTAACCCGGGGTTAAAAGCAGGGTTTAGAACGAAGATAACCCAGGGTTAAGAGCAGCGTGAAAAACCCATTTGTGTGTCCCAAACTTACTTTGCACTACTTGATGATCCACTGGCAGGGGTTTCTGAAAGAGAATAGTCATTGAGATGTTTAACACTTGATGTTCTGACTGAAAGAAAACATTTAAGAAATGAAGTTTGGTTCTTACGCTGTGGTTCGCTGGCATCAGTCACTGGAACACCGCTATGGTTGTTTGGGTTCTGTACAGGTTTGTGTTGTGTCGGTGTTCTCATCTGTTCAGGGTTAACATTTTGATTTCCAGGGCATTGAGTTTTCACAGGAACCGAGGGTCCAGCAGCAGGTTTCTGTTGACTGCCGGGCCGCTGAACCCGCTGAGGGCCCCATGTTGCACCCAGAGCACGCGCGTGAGGAGCGGACACGAGCTTCTGGTTGCGCTGAGTCACGGGAACTCTTTGAGCTCCACCGACACAAACCTGCACAACATAAAGTCTCTTAAAAATACTTTTACGGTTCTTCTCTCAATAAAATAAGTGCCAAGATTTGACTTTATATATACATATGTCAACTGTAAATATACACAAGTGAATGTGTTAAAGAATCATTTACATAAAGACTGCTTAATTTATCGAACAGACAAAGAGTCTCACAAACGAGGTTCGTCATGAGTATTTTAATCACAATAGACGATACAATCCCAGGATTACAAAAGTAAGATTAAAACACAACTATAAGTTTGCTTATGATTGTGTATCATCAAATCAAATAAGATGATCAAACATGTAATTGTCAAATACCTTTTCATTTTCAGCTCGCGGAATCTTCAAATCTTTGCTTGCTTTGGTTCTTGCAGCAGAGTCCATATCCTGTATTTGAACAACGACAATTCGTCAAACACAACGAAAAATAAAACAAACTACAAATCAGTTTAATCATTTCAACGAGTGCAAAAAAAGAATCATGGCGGAGAATTTTAACACACCAGCAGCGGCCGATACCTCGAGTGAGCAGTTTCCTCAAAACACACGATAAACACGATAACTACCACCTCGCCTTGTTATTAATCTGTCTCTATAAACTACACGAAGGGTTTTTGGTCTGCACATACACGAAACATAAACTCGTATCTGTTTAAAAATACGACAACGATGCACCTCCCGTTAGCGTCCGTGAGTTTAGCCTGTTTAATTTCAAATATCCCACTTTTAAATACCTTTAAATCTTAACTGATATTTGATTGGTCGGATGCAACTGTTAACTGGAATACTATTGGCTAGTGGTGAATCTGTCTTGTGACGTTTCAGCACGCAAGTGAAGCCGGGAAAATGTTACACTGCAGAGGTAAGCAGCAGAGGGCGCTAATGATAATAAACGAACATGTCAGATGTTAACATTTATATAATGGAAACTAATTTAGTTCAGATCTTATTATTCAACACGAGATACTTAAGAGAAATACGCGTATTCAATCTCTATTAAAAAATAATGAAAACCATTATTTAAAGTTACAAACGACTGTGATTGTTTCATAATGATCAGCGCTGAGAAAAGTAACGAGCATCACGTGACAGTACAGCGCTATTTCAGACCTTTTTTTTCTATTTCAGACCTGGGCGGATGCACTTAAAGGGATAGTTCACCAAAAAATTAAAATTCTGTCGTCATTTTCTCATTCTCATGTTGTTTTAAACCTGTATGAATTTATTTGTTTCTGTTGAACACAAAAGAAGATATTTTGATAAATGATGGTAAGCACACAGCTGATTTTTTTCCTACTATGGAAGTCAATTCTGGCAAACCCAATGGAATTCAAAGGTTACAATAAGCTGTATTGTTTACATTTCCAAAAGGTTTAAATTCTATTAAGTTTGAAGTAACTTAAAATTATTTTTTAATTATATATAATAAGTCTCAGTGAGCAAGTGTAATACAATGTTCAAAAACCACAATAATACAATTAAAAGTTCTTAAAAGACAAAACAGACATGTAGTATGATGTTAGTTTATTTTAAAACATGTAAACAACTGCAATAGCCTTTTAGATTGGAAAAACCTGATTGACAGATGTCAATCATCATTCCTGATGTTTCAGTGACCTTCAGAGGTGGACACTAGTGAAGTATTTTTTACTTATTGAAGTACACTATAAATCTAGAAATGTCTTACTTTTACTCAAGTTAAACTTCTGCTTATTAAAAGTATGAAAGCACTAGATTGTTAATGCATGTAGATATTAAATGAAATGTAGTGGAGTAATAAGTATAATACAATGTTATGCAGAGTAAAGGTTTACCAAAGAAAAACCCTTTGATCTGAGAATAGATAACTGAGTCCACCTCTGCTTACAATATATCCAGTAGTACCATAAACTCTTAAATGAACAACAGAAAATCATTCCTGAATTACACAAATGTTTCTGCAGTACCAGTAAAACCCAAATAAATGTAGTATTATTATGGGCATACAGGTGCAGTTTCCCAGGCAGGGCTTATCCTAGTCCCAAACTAAAATGCATGTTTGAGCTGCCTTTATTTAAAAAAAATATACCTATACCAAGGGCTAATGTTTTGTCTAAAGATGCACACCAGTATTGTTTTTTGTAAATAACGTTTGTAAAAACTACTAAAATGTCTAAATATAACTAAGGCCTAGTCCAAGATTTATCTAAACCCCGTCCGGGAAACTGACCATTATGGGCATTTTGCCCCTACTTAAATGTAATCATGCTGTTTTATTGCATTAAGTCATAATATTAACTCAGCTCTTTGATAGCATTACAACCAAGAAGGAAATTATTTGACACGTTCTGTGTTAAAGCAAAGCCATAGACATACTCTAACATCATCATGGTTTTTAGATATTTATTGTTACATTTATTAAATACATCCCATCAACATAAGCCCATCCATAGTTCTAAAGAGGTTCTGCATTGATATATTGGCGTTAAGTTTTCCATCACCTACAAGAACGTGCTGAAGTTGTCTTCTGTGGGTGCAATGTTACCAAGGCACAAACATGAACCCACAAAAATAAATAAATAAATAGACACCATTCAAACGTCACAGCAGAGTGAGAAATTGACTTCTACAATAACCTTTTTTTATGTTTGAGATGTTCAGATTCTGGCCTGTAAAGGTAAAGAATGCCCTGGGTTGACCTATCTTTTCATTGAACTATAACTGTTGAGATTAAAACATTACTGTATTATCTACCAGTGATGAACAATGAACAAGGGATGACACATTATCATGAAAACATTCAGAAGTGCATGTTCTACGTCTTCTGCTATCCTGTCCTGGTCAGTGTCTTATACCAATTTTTTAATGAAAGCACAGATTTTAATTCAAACCATCCAACGACAGGTATCTATTGAGCATCTTCATTCTTTACATTTACCTTTTAAGATGATCTAAAACCAGAATCACACACAGACAGATAAACAAACACACATTTCAGAACTGAAATACTGCTGACATGGTCCACCAAAATCTTTTAGATTAAAACTCTAGTTTGTTCCCTTCCTGCTGTATAAGTGTTACCAGTATATTAATAATCATAAAAATAAATATCATAATCATTTTCAAGTATACAAGTGCTGGTGAAGCAATGTTATCCAGCGCTGAGCTGCTTTGCCTTCTGATGATAAAGTTGCATGTAACAGCTAAACTTGGCGGTGTTTGGCAAACAGTCACACAACTCACTCACAGCCTGTGTAAACCTATTTAACAATCTTAACCAGTTGATTTCTTCCTTCGAGTCAAGACAGACAGTTTATAAGACAGGTCTGATATATTCCTGACGGAGTTGAGCCCTGTAACGGTCCTTTGATTTAATAAAACTGTATGTTTGAGAGTTTAGCATCACACACATGATGAATACTCTGTGGTGCTGCTTCTTCTTCATGTTCTTGTGTGTTGACAGCGCTGTTAGTACAGAGTCTTCTTTACGTTCCCAATTAGCCTCTAATATAGACGCTTTAAAATGAAAGGGACTGACAAGATGAATTTCCATGATTGGAAAAAGACAGAAGACAGAGATGAAGACGTGCACAGGAACCATCATTTCTCTGCCACGGCAGCAGCCATAGGTGTGCGTATGGTTCCTCTCGCCGTCATGGCTAATTCTTCGATCTCTGTGTTAAGGCGTCTGATGACCCACTCCATTGCCTCACGACCCTGCGGACAGCAAACACTGCATTTCACACATTTGGCAAAACAAAGTGATTTTCACGTGAAGAACATTACCAAACAAGAGCTGCAATATTCCAGTTTCAGAGAAACTAGAAACTATGATTTGATAAGAATTGGGATATTTTCAGTTTTGGGTTGTTTAAAGTGCTTTGCTTACCTTTCCTGCATTGTTTGAGATTGTGGATGCCATGAGTCCCTCCAGATAGCTGCTCAAACTGACACCCTTTACCGAGATGATGGCCTCCTGTGTGAGCATCGTCCTGTGAGCAGACATCATCACAAACATACAAATCAACCCCAGCGCTACAAGAATTTATTCTTCAGTTCTTCATAAAAACATTATAGACAGTTTAGTTTTAAAGAGAAGTTAAAGAGGCTATTATATAGACTAGACAGCTCATGTGAAAGACTTCAGAAGCGGATGAAATCTTACTTTTCTGGGTCCTCTGGATGGGGTCTGTATGTGAGGCGTTCATCCACAGACACCATGTTAGTGAAGGTGATCTATTATGATAAAAGATTATTCTCTTTACAAGCAGAACTCAGGACAACACCCACCACACATTGCCACAACATATAAACTGGCAAATCCTCATTCCACAGAAACTTTAACATACACATCTAAAGAAGTTATAACATAACATAAAATGTGTTGCATATACTGTCAAACCAATACACAATATTATTATTATACACAATAATTACTAGTAATAGAATAATTGGGCTTTAAACATGCTGACTATGATCTGGTTTAATTACTCTGTCTGTTAGGCTGCTTACATTAGTTGACTGAAGTTCAAAGGTCTTCTCTTTAGGGTCGACTACGGAGTGCTCTTGAATGTACGTACATGTCCGTGTGTTACCAATTATCTGTGGACATCAAAACAACAGGTTGATCAATAATCACTGCATATACATTTCAAATTTACACATAATAGATACAAAAAATGTGAAATCAGATTCTGTTTTAGCTCGGATTTTACTCATTTATAGTTTAATCTTCACTGGCTTTATGCCCAACAAGTAGGAAATCAACTCAAAGCGACCTCTAAGTTTGTACAGTTAACCCTAAACAATTTAGTACAAAACACATCTCCATAACAAACTACACAAGCGTTGTCAGGGGTTTAAGTTACCAAGCATATAAAAAAGCACTTTGTGGGAAATGAAAATGTAATATTTTCCCAATAGCAATGAGTCTGCAGATCATAGACACACATAGCAACACAAAGAGTTTATATTACAAACTTCCTCAAACACACTGCTTGGAAATGCAAGTGACAGACGCGAATAATAAAAAACAGCAACCGCCTCAGCTGACAGAATAACTTCCAACAGATGTACAAACATGAATGCAACAGGTCATGGATGAACACAAGGTCACATTCTGACCTCAGTATTATATCATACAACAACGTCACACGTGTAAAGTTCACTGACTGTAGAAATCAGACAACATGTGCAGAGTACACTCACGAGCTGTATTAAGGCCAAATAAGAACAAAGGTTATGATGCACTATAGCAAAGCAACTTTTCCAGCTGTGGTGTCAGGGGTCGTAACCCCTCAACTGCTGCTATAGACAAAATGCCAAAAACATCAGCATGCAACCAACAGCAAATGCATCCCACTGCCTACCTCAAGTTTATTATAATCATTCTTAACTATCTTTGATTGTTACCATTTGTATTACGTGGTACGTCTATCACAACTCCTAGATATTGCACGCACATGCTAGCACATCTTTTATTTGTGTTCACTCAAAATAAATATAAAACAACACCATTGCTTGTTTGTAAAATATTTTGTAATATGCTAATTATATAAGTGAAGCATATTGACACTTATGAATCATTATGTTGATGTTCTGTTGATTTTAAATAAATTTTGGCATGAAACTAAACCTGACTGAGCAAAAAATTTATAATACTTGATTTATTTATACATTTATTATTCTGCCACAGCAGAATGAATGTAGAGGAAAAACACAGTACACATTATAGCAGCACCTAAAATCTAAAGCATTTTTAGCCTGTGTCCTTTAAAATGTGACAAGAATGATGAGACCTAGAAGCATGTAGTAAAGCAATGTCCTTCTGCTCCCCTGTACTTACATTCCAAAAAAACCCTTTCTAAGTTTAAACACCGACTCCTGCACATGACTGACAATAAAGAGGTCCACATTTACTTAAAATTATAATCATAGACCAAAAGAAAGAGAAAAGCATACAGATCTAACGATGGAGGGAAGGCCCCATTCAGTGCTGAGCAGTCGCTTGCTGTGCAGACGCCCCTGCTGGTCCACATTACGGTCCAACACATCCACTCCAAACACACTGGGGTTCATGGGGTTTGGGTACTTCTGCATTGCAGCTTTGGTCACGGTCTCCCATGGATGACTATGAGAGAGAGAGAAAGATTCTTTTGAGAACAGTGAAACACACCCTCATCATTCTTTAGCATTGTTATACAACATGTTTACCATACCACAAGTTCACGTAACTTATATCAAGCATTTAAGTATAAGCCTGCACAATACCCACAGTGCATAATACTGACTGAGACGCACTTATTGTTACAGCCACTAAAGCAATGCCAAAGATTAATATGACTGTATTATACAATATGTCTCCACGATCATGTTACACAACCACAGTAGTCTTCAGCCATTAGACTTCCTGAGTTACATCATCTGTAGTGTGAGCAACCACAGGACATCACGAGCAGCAGTGCTGCTTTAATATTAACGCATGTCATGAGATAAAAAATGAACATTATAACAATCTGTAAAACAGCTGAACTGTAACTATACGTCGACTAGTAAAAGGGAACAATCTGAGGTTTCATCTGGGACATTCCGTCATCTGAATGGTTGCCGGGAAACTGTGAGCCGTCACATGACTAGTGACGTCAGGCGCGGGGTACAAGTAGATGAAAGGTCAAGGAGAGTTGCGCAATATGGCTGCGTAATAGACTGCAACCTGATACATATTACACACAGTCCTCGTGCTATTCATTCATTCATCTATCTAATCTAATTATTTAATGCAACTCATCTATTTCACAATTGGTCATTGATAACTTTACCAACCGGATCCAAAGTTAGTTGCATTCACTTTTGACCCAGAGAAGCTTAAATACTAAGGTTAAGATCAGGTTTGTGGCGTTTTGGATCACACAATACAAATGAGAGAATATATATATATATATATATATAAAAAGTGTCCTAAATTAAACCATACGGTTTATGACATCGATGTAAAACAGAAAGAGTTTGACGTGGATGTCAGTGAGTGTCACAGTGTTAGTCAAGGACAAGCTGCTAATATTGAACGAACAGCAGTGTCCGAAAAGTGGGAACATTTATTTTGCAAATACGGTCTCTTTCAGTTACTCGTTAGTTTAGTTATTTTGTAACTAGTGTAAGTGTCACCTCATTACCGCATAACCGCTGCAAGACACGAGCTCTCACAAGAAACTAACTGTAACCGAAAAGTTAAAGTTACAAGCTCGTTGTATGTTCTATACTAATTTTGATATAAATTAGTTTCGTAAACTGGTGAATAGGAAGTATTTTCTCTAAAAAGTGAACATTTGACAAAAGCCGGCCTCGTGCAGTTCTCTCACCTACCGGCGGCTAAACCCCAGCACATTGACGACAGCGCGATGTTAAAAACAACACCCGCGGTTCAAAGCTCATTTCATCGCTTTTAAATAAGAAATAAAACATTCACTTACTTGAAAACATGTTCCGACGTCCAGATTTTCATGGTTCTTGTTCTGTTTGATGTGTTTAATGACTGAAGGCTGTAGTGTGACACCGCTCCGCTTCCGCCGTTTGTTCGAGAAAACTCAACGCGAAGCCCCGCCCACAAATGACGCATGCAAAGCGTAGCAGATCAACCGGCCAATCAGATGATTGGATTGAAAACGGAAAATCCTCCCTCACAGAGAATGTGCGCATGTATGTATGGAACAGCTAATATTACTATGGGAACATTGTGTGTGTACTTTTAGGAAAGGTTACGAGATGTCACAAAAGAACTTACCGTGAACTTATGCTGCGTTCCAGGCAGGTTTTTGAGTCCAAAAATCACGACGTTAAAACCACGACTCTGAACTAGGAGTACGCGTTCCAGGTAACCTGTAACCCGTGTTTTCCAAACTTATACCCGTGAAAGTGCACTGGAATGGCAGTCAAACCCGTGACTTACCACTCGTGAACTCATATTTGATCGATGTACTCACCGTTCAGAGTCGTGAGTCGTGGTTTAAAGTCGTGATTTACGGGTTACATGTTGTCTGGAACGCAGCATAAGTATCACAATACTTCGGTTTATTAACGTATAATATACTGTGGTTTATAGCATTAGCAATATAAATGTACACACAACTCGTATATTTAAGCTTCTTTAAGGTAATAGCTCTGCACTTTGCTTACCAGAGATGCTTTATAATATAGTACTGAACGAGCTTTCTCCATACTAGATTGCTTTAACTGATTCATTAAAACCTTTTTCAAACAAATATTATTAAAGACATTTACACATACTAACTTATATTTGTTAACAGAATTAATTTCAAGTATTCATACACTTTTAAATCAAGAGGTCATATGATTACAATTAACATACTGTACATTTAGTCAAGTGTCTAACTTTCCACTGCTAGTGGACAAAAATAAAGCAACAGCACATGGCAAGTCTGGCCGAAGCGGCCGATGGTCAGATGACTGATCTGATCTGACTTGACCCGACCCGCTGATCTGCTGTATGAGAATAAATAGACCCAATGAAGCTGTTATTGACCCATTCACCTCTACCAGATTCTGTTAGAGAAATCCACTAAAACCGCTCGTGCACGTCCAGAGAAGATGGAAATGGAAAGATCAGGACTGACAGCATCAAATGAAGAGAAATCATTGATGAGTTTAGGGTTCAAGTGCAGGTCGGTCAGTGAGTCTCACCATCGGAAATATGCTGTAGTTTTATGTTCGCTAATCAAGTATTAACTAGTACAATGTCACTACTGTATAGTAGCAACATCAGCACAAGTACTGCCTAATATACTAAAGCTGGGGTCACACTTAGATTTTTGCACAAATTATGAATGTAATCTGATCATGCCCAGTCTTTTCCAGTTGTGCTCAGTCTTTGGTTACAGTCACAAGAAAGAATCCTTAAGTGTGTTGTGTCCAGTCTTAGATTGAAGTCCTTAGGTGTGACCCCAACTTAAAACACAGCATGATTGTTTGGTAATTCCTAACCAGACCAACACCACACATTTTCCAACTCTTCCTATTCAAACACACGTGTATCCACTCATCAGTTCATTAGTAGAGACTCCGAAACAGAAAATAATGGGTTCACATCCAAAACGTGCACTGTTGGTGTGCTTTTAGGAACAGAGTTAGGAAACACTGAACGAAATCCAAAGCGGCTGTGCATTTATAAAGGAATCCATGTTGTCATTGTAAATACAGCGAGAGGAGACAGTAGCCTATTCAAAATAATAATAATTAAAAAGTCATGTTAAAAGGTAAACGAAAAATGTAAATAAACATGGGCAATATCATGTCCAATATTAGGATGTTCTTTTAAAGATATTTGAAGTTTCCCTCTCCTGGTTTTAAAGGGAATCTATTTAAACATTTCATGGAAAGTTGATTCTTGACTATATTTCATACATGCCATGAGATCCAGGCCTTAACTCTTGATACATAATAGAATGTGAGGTGGGATTGTTTTTGTGGAACATTCTAGTCTATATTTGTGATATAAGTCAAGCGTTTTAACATAAACATGTAATGCCTGTAAAGCAGTGTCAGAACACATTGGAAAAGTGCTAAAAATATTACATTGAGTTGAATTAAAACAGTAAAATGAGCAAACAATTTAACTAAAATAATGGTCACAACAGAACATAAACAAACTAAACTTATTTTATGTTTAAAGAGTTACATTTATGTTACATGTATGTATTGGACACTTTTATATAAAGTGACACACAGTGCATTCAGTCTTTACAACTTATCAACATGTGTTTTTTGTAATTGTGATCAAACCCCTGACCTTTGTGTTTTATCAAGTGAACAACAGGAACAAGTCAAGACACAAAGTAGTAGCTAACTCACCAGCATGTGGCGCTGCTGTTCTTCTCATGTGTGTGTGTGTGTGTGTGTGTGTGTGTGTGTGTGTGTGTGTGTCACGTGGGTGGGTGTGACGTGGGTGTGTGATGTGGAGTGTGGGTTAAGTTCAATGAGATGAAAGCTCACTGACATTATCAGCTGAAGGATGAATGTCAACCCCACAGGGTTCAGAAGGATTTAAAGCAACAGAGTTTATTGTGAATGAATGATTGAGGACACAAACATTTTGATATATGAAGAGGTTGAAAGGTGTCAAACAGCCCGATTACATATTACACACACACACACACACACACACACACACACACACACACACACACACACACACACACACACACACACACACACACACACACACACACACACACACACACACACACACACACACACACACACACACACACACACACATTTTATCATTTATTGTTATTGTTATACAATAGTTATGGGTTAGGTCGGGGTTCGGGTCATTACTTTTATAAATGTGTGTATATTATCTAACTCATCTTTATGTGTTTGTTTTTATAAACATGCAGACTGCAGAAGGTCATGAAGAGAGACAAAATCATTTTACTGGGTGAATACATTTTAAATGAATGACCAAACCCAGTCATAAAAATAGTGATGTTTATGAGAGGAACACTGCTGCTAGATTTTTTACTTCCATTATAAAGAGATTGACAATTAACAAGTGACACATTACAGGAGCAATATTTTTAAACATTGTCAATTTAATTTTATCCATTTGTTTTATTTATTCATTTCTTTTACTGTAAATGTTATTGGTCATACTAGTAAGGTTTAGTCAACAGCTTTTCCATCAAAAGATAAATTGTCAAACAAATAACTTTATTAAAATTGTGATTTAACACAGGACTAAAGGTTACATTGGCATTCGTCATGTTATTAAGTAACAGATGAGAATTGAATATGACTTCAACTTCTCTTTATTTCTAAGCACTTTTGTGTGGCAATAGTTCTGTTATGCAAAGTTGCAGTAATGCTGAATAATGTCATGTCTTGTGTTGTTTTTGAAATGAATGTTTGTTTCTCTTCCCCCACAGATCATGGAGTCAGACACCCATTAAATCCATCTTTTCTCCTCCTGCAGTCTAGACCATGTTTTTCCTGAACTCTGATGCATTCTTAATTTGTCTGTGCGTGTGTGTGTGTGTGCGCGTGTGTGTGTGCGCGTGTGTGTGTGCGCGTGTGTGTGTGTGTGTGTGTGTGTGTGTGTGTGTGTGCGCGCGTGTGTGTGTGTGCGCGTGTGTGTGTGTGCGCGTGTGTGTGTGTGTGTGTGTGTGTGTGTGTGTGTGTGTGTGTGTGTGTGTGTGTGTGTGTGTGTGTGTGTGTGTGTGTGTGTGTGTGTGTGTGTGCTCCGCACTTCTCACTAGATCTTCTGGCTCATATTTGTGATGTTCTCTATCAGTTTTGATTATGTTAAGATTACATCATCATTATTCTTGCTGTTTGGGCTCCACATATGCAAAAAATAACATTTCAAAAACTGTATCCTCATATTACTGATGTTATATTTAACTTGTTTGAGCAGTTAACAGTTATGTAACTTATTTATAACTTTTTAGCCAGAAATCTTAGACACAAAAGACACACTTCTTCTAGTGTATTGTTTAATTTCCAGATAAATCCCATTTTGAAAAACAGTGACCACAGTGACATGACCACATGTTGCCCAACAAACATTTGCTTTATAACATCATGTGAGTGTCTGACCATATGAGTCATCAAACATTTCTAAAGGTCTCAGATTATAACATTATCACACTTCTTTTGAAAGAGATAAAGCTTCATTAGAACCAGTGTATTAGGCCAAATAAACATTTCTTAAGTTATTAGAGACCATTATAGATGAATTAATGTACACTTCAGACAGTGGGGTGAATGCATTGAGTAAATGTTCTCATATTCTGTTGCTCATCAAGATAAAAAGTTGCAGTAGGATTGTTGTAGGAGGAAATGAGAGGCAGAAAAAAGGAAGTGATGTGTAGTCAACATGCTGTCATTTGCCAAAACAGATGAAATTCTTATTGTTAAACTTATATAGCATGAACAACATCAAACAGTTATGGCTGTTATACTATACTGACTATACTGTAGATATACTGTGATTTGACTCAATGTTTTCAATTTTCATTATCCTGCCTGATCGAGACAAACAATACATCTTCTGTCTCCATGTCTTTCTGTGTCTATCTCAGCATCAGTAAGTCTAGAAATGAGACTGTAGTGGCAAAAACTCAGGAAAAAATGTGCATAGTGTCAAACAAAAATGACTTTATTTACTCGAGCCAATCAAAAACTCCTTAAAGAGGGGCACAAAGACCATCTGACCTTCCAGCATCTGACTCCTTTCTTTATACACTTGACTTCAAAAGTACTCTTATCTGAGATGACGTACACTCTTTGTTTATTGTGGCGAAACTGCAGCTGGACTCTTTTATAAAATAAACTGATTATCTTAATAAAAACTCAATTAAATGTCACTATGACCTTAAATAAAGTGTTGTTAACTTTTAATGCAGTAATCAGTGTTATATTCAGTGCTCTGTGAGAATATACCACTGGAAACTATCATTTCAGTGTAACATAAAGTATCAGTGTATAATCAATAATAAAATCAATGAAACCCATCAAAAAACTATCATAAGACACACCAGCAGAGGAAAAAAGAAAGCTACAGTGTAGAGTGTGTGCCAAACACATGTGTGTGTCTATCAGTCCATAAAACAATAGAGAGAAGAAAGAGATTAAGGAGAAAGATGGATGGATTAAGACTGGAGACATTCTGAATGTGTTGTAATGTGCTAGACAACTGCTTACGTCACAGACAGACATGAGCTCATGATGTGCCACACACTAATACATTCAAGATTATTATCACACAGCCTAATACATTAGGTAAGGTTTTAATGCATTCCTTTATAAAACTTCTTACATCAGATCTAATCTAAAATCAAATGAGCTGAGCCATGTTTATCATCAGAAGGAAATGTATAAATAAGGATGCACTTTTTGCTTTTGTCCAGATGGAGGCGTTTCATCTCTGCGTGTCCAGACCTCAGTTGAACCAAGACGCAGTAATGTGTGAGTACATGAACACTGACTCGTGTGCATTTATATCTTACAATACAATCAAATCTTTTCAAACATATAGTTTTATATTCCAGATAAGACAGATAAAATGGCATGAAGGCATTACAATTCTTTGGTCTAAACTATTCTAACATGTGATCCTGTTGTTGTTGTTGTTTATGAATAGTTTATTTTAATTTAAACAGATAAACTGATCGATATTGAAAAGCGTTTTATCACCGTTTGATTTGATTGGCTTTGAACTATGCGAAAGGCCAAGTCTGGCAGTGACGTCAGACTGTCTGCTTCGAGACCCCGCCCACCACAGATTCCCAGCCAACTTGGACTTGAATGAGGTCCGCGCAGCAGACAGACGACACGGCTGGGAATATCGCCGGGAACACTGGAGTACAGACAGCGGGACGGAGTGAGGGGGAAGTCGGCTAGACGACAGCCCTTCATAATCGCCGCCGGTAACACTAAAGGGAAAGAACGAAACCCGCGTCCATGTTTTTAATCACCAGCGCGCGCTGAAGCGAGCACGAGCCTCGTCAGGCAACCCGTGAGATCGTTTTAAATGTTCGGCTTCATGGGTCTGATGAACGGAACCACCGACACTCACACCAATGTGTCGTGTACCTGTAACTGCAAACGGTCCGCTTCATTCCAGAGTATGGCCATCAGTAAGTAACGTAACGTTTATCTTCTTATCTTCTGTTCATTTCTGTTTGGCTCCGTTTCTTTGACGCACTTCACTGATTCGAATCAAAACTCGAACACGACTCTGAGGAAACTACAGCTGATTCATTCGGTTTGCTTTTCAAACTTCAGTCGTCTTTAATGTCTATCCGACGCTCGGTTTTTGCTGTTTCTGTGGTAACTAGTTTGATTAGTGTAAGATCTGTTCACAACAGTACCTTTAATTCCAGTTTAATTATGTATTTATGCTATAGTAATGAAATTAGGGCTGTCAAAAGATTAAAAGCTTCCAAAATAAAAGTTTTGCATAATACATTTGTGTGCACTATGTGTTTTAAAAATATCTATCTATCTATCTATCTATCTATCTATCTATCTATCTATCTATCTATCTATCTATCTATCTATCTATCTATCTATCTATCTATCTATCTATCTATCTATCTATCTATCTATCTATCTATCTATCTATCTATCTATCTATCTATCTATCTATCAATAATTTTTCTTATATGGATGTGTGTATTTGTATATACATAATTATAACACACAGTACACACTCAAGTATATTATGCAAACACAAACTTTTATTTTGTTTGTGCAGTAAATTTTTTGACAGCCCTTAATGAAATGATATGAAATAGTTTCATTGGTTTAACATTCATAAGAGTTTTTTATTAGCAGATAAAGTCTCATGATTTTTTCAGCTATGACAGATCATCAAAACTTTAATTTGCCATAAATTCATAAATGATTTATTGTATTATAGTCTGTTTGATGTATTCGATTGTTGTTGCTTTGAATCAGGTTGCCTGTTAATGACCTGGTGATGTGGATTAATATCAGACATTAAATATTAAATCATGTTTAAAATTTTGTTACCCTCGGGTGGAGCTGGTTGTCACGTGTCTGGGGTAACTGATGGTGTGTCTGATCTCAAACCCAATAGACTAACTTATTGTTCAGACAGATTTGTCCTAACACATTCATTCATTAATTCATTCAGACAGTTTTCTGTGAGGATTTAATAAAGAAAAATCTGAAGATGATATGAGTCTGTAGAAGACAAGATGATAACCCACATGTTCATCTCCCTGTTTTTATAATATCTAATTCTTTTTGCTAAGGTCTCTCTCTCTCTCTCTCTCGTCTCTCTCTCTCTCTCCTCTCTCTTCTTCCTCTCTCTCTCTCTCTCTCTCTCTTCTTCCTCTCTCTCTCTCTCTCTCCTCTCTCTCTCTCTCTCTCTCTCTCTCTCTCTCTCTCTCTCTCTCTCTCTCTCTCTCTCTCTCTCTCTCTCTCTCTCTCTTTCTCAAAGGCTTTTGTCTAGACAGATTGCAGTCACGCTTGTGTCTACAGAACTTGTTAGACAGCTTGTTTAAGTGTCGTCCACATGGTTATAATTCACAGTTTAATTCCAGTAAATAGAAAAGATTTTGACCTAAACCGTCTTGAGCTGTTTTCATTAGTGTTTGTTTCAAACTGATCGCTTTTCCAGCTCTCTGTAATGATCTCAAAACACAACCCCATTTCCAGAAGAGCTGGGGGGTGGTTAGCGAGAATCAATGAATTATATGTGAGAAATGAGTGTTCTCATAACAGACACAACCCCCCCCCCCCCCCCCACACACACACACACACCACCACCACCACCATATGATGGGTTTTATGAAAGCAAAGCTCATTTCCTGGCTGTTGCAGATGACTCTCAGTGAGTAAGCGTCTCTGTAAATCACATCAGCTGATCATTTACACAGACGTCTGAAGCCTAGGGCTGTTACTCTCTCAAACGGCTTGGTGGAGATGTTTTGGACTCGGATGGTGATGATTTGGATTCAGGTGGAGATGTTTTGGACTCAGGTGACGATGTTTTGAACTCTGGTGGAGATGTTTTGGACTCAGGTGGAGGTGTTTTGGACTCAATTGGAGATGTTTTGGACTCAGGTGACGATGTTTTGAACTCTGGTGGCGATGTTTTGAACTCTGGTGGCGATGTTTTGAACTCAGGTGGAGATGTTTTGAACTTAGGTGGAGATGATGTGGACTCAGGTGGAGATGTTTTAAACTGAGGTGGAGATTATTTGGACTCAGGTGGAGATGGTTTGGACTCAGGTGGAGATGTTTTGGACTCAGGTGGAGATGTTTTGGACTCAGGTGGAGATGTTTTGAACTCTGGTGGAGATGTTTTGAACTCTGGTGGAGATGTTTTGAACTCTGGTGGAGATGTTTTGAACTCTGGTGGCGATGTTTTGAACTCAGGTGGAGATGTTTTGAACTTAGGTGGAGATGATGTGGACTCAGGTGGAGATGTTTTAAACTGAGGTGGAGATTATTTGGACTCAGGTGGAGATGGTTTGGACTCAGGTGGAGATGTTTTGGACTCAGGTGGAGATGTTTTGGACTCAGGTGGAGATGTTTTGGACTCTGGTGGAGATGTTTTGAACTCTGGTGGAGATGTTTTGAACTCTGGTGGAGATGTTTTGGACTCAGGTGGAGATGTTTTGAACTCTGGTGGAGATGTTTTGAACTCTGGTGGAGATGTTTTGAACTCTGGTGTAGGGCTGTGACGATAACCGCGTCACCGCATCACCGCAGTAATGAGATGCCAACCGCGGTGCTGAGTTCATCATTGTCATCACCGCACTTTTTTATATTTTCTTTATTTTGCTGGTGAAAGTTACAGAAGTCATATGGTGTATGATATGAACTATACACAAAAGTCATTGTTAATCATAATTTACTGTCTTCCATCCTGTGTTCAAGGGTTCTAGAGAAAAAACTGCTTTCCGCACAAGGGGGAGGGACGGTGCATTAAACATGTATAGGGGTTTATTATGTGCGCATGTCTTATAATTGTTATTTAATTACTTAGTTTCAGTACTTAAATACACACAATAGCCTACTGTCACGGGCGCAATCTTCTTTAAAATGAAGCCATTAATTTAAGCGCGTCATGCCCAGGTGCTCTGATATTTATTGCATGCCATGGAACTGTACCAACTCACTCACTGCGCGAATAACAAAATCTCAAGTGCAAGGAAATCTCACAGCCACGCGCATTACATTATTCAGGTGCAAGAAGGTCACCGGGCAGCACGAAATGCGCGTTGGTACTGATAATAATAGCATAATTATTTAAAACTATAATGGTCAAACATGCCAACTATAGTTATGAAGGCTAGCGCGGTCGGCTGTAGACCTATATGTCTGACTATCGTAGCGAGGAAATGCCACTATCTAAAATCACATCTTGTGATGATTAACTATCATGTGGCGTTTGTCGGACTTGGGAGCACCACACATAACTTTAGTAAAGCATAAAACTTCAGCCCAGCAACGACAGTTGGAAATCTCCAAGACTTTTGCGAGAGGAGCAAAGTACCATAGTGACATCAGTCAGGCAGGTGAGGGCTTACTGACCGCGTGACCCGTTAATGCTGTAAACTAATTTCTCCAGCTCGGGATCAAAAAAGTTTTATTATCTCCTTGATTATGTAAATGGACAGCAGTAATTTAAAGCATTGATTGGAGTATCCATAAGTTTTGCGCAGTTATTTACGGGATGATGCAATACGTTATTTCGTTTCGTATCTGCTTTGAAAAATTATAATTAAACATATTAACTATAGTAACATGAAATAGTATTTTTTTTTTCGTTTCTTTTGAGTTTAATATGAATTATGGAACAGTTTTTGTCATTGTTTGTAACCCATTTTATTGTGCAATAAATTATTTAACGTTCAACCCGTTGCGTTTGGAGGAGTGCGTTATATCCACGGAGTGTTACCCGAAAAACACTCTAAAAATGTCTAAAGAAATTGGAATCAAGGTTTTGCTTACAAGAAACAATGTTAAGCTCGGCATGTTCTTTCTAGTTTTTTTCAGGTTGCTATTGTATGAAATGTATTGTACAAAATGGGTTATAAACGATGACAAAAAATTATATAATTATTATATATATTATATATAAAAATATATATATGTATTGCTATATATATTTATTACACGGCTCTCTGGAATGCTTGATTCTGATTGGTCAGTTGAGACATTTGCAGGTTCGTTCTTTTCAAATAATAACCGCTCCAACTTAATAACGCATAGCCGGACTACTTGCACGAGTAAAATCGCTCCGCGCCAATAAAGATCAATAAAGATTACTGTCTGTTTGGCGCCATCTTGTGACAAACACTGGACAACCACGACAAGACACAGACAGCTTACTGAGACTGAACTTGACGAAATAGAGCATGACAGCTACGAAGCCAACACACAAAAAAATACAGAATGGGGATTAAAACTTCTCAAAGACTGGTTAAAGAGAAAAAAATGGAGACAGACAAGTATGAAGCAGAGGATCTTAATAAGGTATTACGATCATTTTATGCATCTGTGAAAAGTTTCGCGGAAGGATAAAAATGTTAATTTAAAACAAATATGCCAATAAAATGTTTAAAATTCATATTCATGTCCAGTTTTTTTTCTTATGTGGCAAGTAGCCGTGTAATAAGCGGGATAATGTAGAGGCAGCCGGTAGTTATTGGGAAATAAGCCCCTTCAGTGTGATACAAGACCCTCCGCTTCGCGTCGGGTCCTGATCACACTGTCGGGGCTTATTTCCCAATAACTACCGGCTGCCTCTACATTATCCCTTACATATTATACCTATGGAAATAAATATTATTTTATGTTGTTATTGCTAATATAATTTGTTGTTTTAATAATAAATAAGAAGACGTTTCCGATGCTTTGCGGGGGTGGGGGGTTGTGCTTTTGGGCTTTGGGGGTTACTGTTGTGCGGTTAACCGCATAACCGCATGATTTTTTTTATGCTTCACCGCGGTGAGAAAATATCCTAACCGTCACAGCCCTACTCTGGTGGAGATGTTTTGAACTCTGGTGGAGATGTTTTGAACTCTGGTGGAGATGTTTTGAACTCTGGTGGAGATGTTTTGAACTCTGGTGGAGATGTTTTGAACTCTGGTGGAGATGTTTTGAACTGAGGTGGACATTATTTGGACTCAGGTGGAGATGTTTTAAACTGAGGTGGAGATTATTTGGACTCAGGTGGAGATGTTTTGGACTCAGGTGGAGATGTTTTGGACTCAGGTGGAGATGTTTTGGACTCAGGTGGAGATGTTTTGGACTCGGGTGGAGATGTTTTGAACTCGGGTGGAGATGTTTTGAACTCGGGTGGAGATGTTTTGGACTCGGGTGGAGATGTTTTGGACTCGGGTGCAGATGTTTTGGACTCGGGTGGAGATGTTTTGGACTCTGGTGGAGATGTTTTGGACTCTGGTGGAGATGTTTTGGACTCTGGTGGAGATGTTTTGAACTCTGGTGGAGATGTTTTGAACTCTGGTGGAGATGTTTTGAACTGAGGTGGACATTATTTGGACTCAGGTGGAGATGTTTTAAACTGAGGTGGAGATTATTTGGACTCAGGTGGAGATGTTTTGGACTCAGGTGGAGATGTTTTGGACTCGGGTGGAGATGTTTTGGACTCGGGTGGAGATGTTTTGAACTCGGGTGGAGATGTTTTGAACTCGGGTGGAGATGTTTTGGACTCGGGTGGAGATGTTTTGGACTCGGGTGCAGATGTTTTGGACTCGGGTGCAGATGTTTTGGACTCGGGTGGAGATGTTTTGGACTCTGGTGGAGATGTTTTGGACTCTGGTGGAGATGTTTTGGACTCTGGTGGAGATGTTTTGGACTCTGGTGGAGATGTTTTGGACTCTGGTGGAGATGTTTTGGACTCTGGTGGAGATGTTTTGGACTCTGGTGGAGATGTTTTGAACTCTGGTGGAGATGTTCAGTGTAGTTATCAAATCATTCCTGTGCCACCTTAAGGACTCATTATAGTTATGAGGTCTTACAGCATAGCCTCACCGTGTCAGTTTTCATGTATACTTCTGCATCGTCCGCATCGACGTGCAATTACACATGCAGACCACAGTAGTAAGCACTATCCACGCATGTAACCCACAATAGCAGTGCAACAGCCAAAGAAGCAGCAGCTTGATCAGTAATGTCAGTGGTGGAGGTAAATAAACAGTGACTTTTGTTGCAGTTTGAGTTTAACTGCTCCTCAACTTGGCCCATCTTTGTTCTTACTGTTGCAAGCGGAAATGCCTTTGAAGAAATGCAACGCAGATTTTTTTTCTCTGATATTAGGGGTTCTACTGGACCAATCACAGCACTTGCGGTCCGCTTAGAACGGGTGTATTACAATTTTGTCGAGGTGTGCACCAGGCTACGCATAACCTACGCCGTCGAACCTACGCACGACTATAAATTACACTTAAGGGTTCATATATGTTCATAACTGAAAAAAACACATCTTTAGCTGCGTGACAAAACTAAACAATGTTCAAGACCAGGCTGCTCACGTTATTGTTAAGCGGTTATATTCTAACACTTACTGGAAGTAGCAGGAGTAAATCCTGACCTTCGCTGTGTTTCTATTTGGTTGATCCCTGTATGACGTTCCTCAGTGTTCTGCTGCAGAAACATCTGTGTTGATCAGCACTCAGGAAAGAAACGGAAGAGGAAGAGGAAACAGCTGCTTGTTGGGAACGTTACTCAGAAATAAGACCCGATCCTATTCGTAAACAATGATGTTTGATCCACAGCTGTATGTTTAAAGAAATTCACATTGTGTCTTTATTATTCACCTTCATGTCATTTCAGACCTGTATGCTGTGTTCTCTTATGAGGTCTTGATTTTCTGGTGTTTGAGTGATGTATGGATCTTTAATAAATGTTTTGATCTTCATAGGTCAGCAGTAGTTCCTTGTGTCTTATAATAGCTCGCTGTGGTGCGGACGCGCTGCTAATTGTATGGCCAGTCGGGTTTGACTCGTCTCTCTCACTCACGATGTTTTGTCTCTGTCCTGTGACGTCATTCGTCTAACGATTCAGTCATGGAGATCTCTGACTCTCTCTGCGCTTGTCCTGACACGTATGATATCTTCATTCATCCAGGCTGTGATTCTGCCATGGGTGCTTTGGATCAGGATCCACTTACAGAAGATCCCAGACCTGCTTTAACGCTCCTGTCGGGTCTGGTTTTGTCATTTTTGTTTAAAAAATGAATATCTTGATCTGTCTGTCATTCTGTCCACCTTACACATGCTGTTTTATGAACATGCTGCTCTCTACAAGAAGTTCTGCAGGTCTGTTTAGATCAAATTGAGATCAGATGAATGTGAGAAAGAATCATCTCTGTATTGCGTCTCAATCCATGCACATGTAAGGTGAAGATTTTAAGATCATGAGAGTCAAGAGAGTCAAGGGGATATTTCTCTTAAGAGCACACACAGAGATGCTAAAATGTGGACATGACGTCACGGTGTGTGTGTGTGTGTGTGTGTGTGTGTGTGTGTGTGTGTGTGTGTTTGTGTTTGTGTGTGTGTTGTGTAGGACAGCCATCAGTGTTTGTTTCTTTTTTCAGTGATGAACTGACCTTTGTACGAATGTCTAGACCAGCTGCAAAAGAGCACACACATAGATACACACATAGACAGATAGACACACACACACACACACACAAACATACACACACCTCTTCTGATCATTATGTATATTATGTGTTGTCTTGTGTTATGTGAGTTCAGCTGTGTGTGTCTGTGTTAAGTGATGTGTTGTGTTGTGTTGTGTTGTGTTGTGTTGTGTTGTATATTCTTGATCTTTATTTCACTCATGTTGGTTGGTGTGATTGATTGTCAGTTGTGTTAATCTGTTTGTTTACAGAGAGACAGACACGCACACACACACACACACACACACACACACGCACACGCACACAGACACACACAGACACAGACACACACAGACACAGACATTAGTCAAAGTTGTAATTATTGTCTTAGTTTAATTCAGATGTATGTAAATCAGTGTTTTAAATATGAGACACTACAGCTGCTAGGGAGTTTGGGTGAGGGGTGTCTGTGACCCTGAGGTCAGAGGTCAGGGTTGAGACTCACAGGGGCGGAGCTTCACTGTGAATGAACTCTGTGCGTGTGCGTGTGCGCGCGCGTGTGTTTGTGTGTGTGTGTGTGTGTGTGTGTGTGTGTGAGAGAGATCTATCTATCTATCTATCTATCTATCTATCTATCTATCTCTTTCTCTCTCCCTCTCTAGAGCTTGGATGTTTTTATTTGTTTTATTTTCATGAACACTGTCTGTACTTTTATCATTTTCAGTCACATGATTATTTCCCTTTCAGTTTCCCTGAACACACATCCCATCTACACTTAATAGCGTACTCAGCTCAAATGACCTTTGTTTGATTTAGTCTTGTGTACTGAGATCTGGGAAGAGTTTGTTCTGTTGTGTGTTGTTGTGTCTGCTGTCAGGCGGTTGTGGTCATGTGACATGGAAATAGTGGGTGTGACACAAGACAACACACATACACACACACACACACACACACACACACACACACACACACACACACACACACACACACAAACTGCAATATTCAACAAATATCTAAAAAAAAATTTAATCAAGATGTATTTTCTTAAAAAACTAAATGACCTAAGAAAATAAGTCTAGTTTTTACCCCAAATATATACAATTTAAGTGAATTTGTGCCTAAAACAAGCCAAACAATCTGCCAATATTTCAATAAGAACCACAGTGAATAGGAACATAATATAGATGTGATCGATGTTGACTCCCAGTAAAGAGAGGAATGTGATTTTACCCTCGGGTTAGGAAGGTGCACCTGGCATCTGCCCCAAAAACACAAACACTACCTGTAAGATAGTGTAAGTTTAGAGGAATGTGAGCTCTTCCTCATTCATTTCCTAACATTGTCATTTAAACACAGAGGAAAGATTCATTTACTTTCTTCTTCTTATTAATGTTTTCCTATGTTGCTTGTTTTAAATCTATTATAGTTTGATCTTTGTCTAGTATTAGTTCAGCTCAACACTGTTTGTGCTTAAGTGTCTGAATTCTGGTTTGGTCTCTCTCTGTTTAAAACACAGTTTGCATTATTTACTGTGTTTTCTGTATAGGCATGTCTGAGCGTCCTCACACAAACACACACAACATGTTCAAACAGATTGCTCCCGACCCACTAAACAGAAGAGTCTGATTATCCAAACATACACAGAGAAACCTGAGCTAAACCTCCACAGAGCTATAGACTGGGACCAAGTGCTCACATTTTATTTTGAGACCATATTTTTTATTTATTAATTTATGTTTTGTTAGGCAAGTGATTTCATTTTATCTGGACAGGGTCGGGTCCTTCCAGCAGGTGTGGCTGTGTGAAGTGAGAATAGTTGTGAGGATTTGTTTGGTCATCTCTCGACGCAGACAGATGCTGCAGGACACACTAGTGAGGCAGCTCATCATATTGCTTAAAGCAAGAAGTTCAAGTCCAGCATAAACAAATGACACCACACGCGCTCAATGTATTAGGCTCATTGCTGCAGATACAATTAAATGCAAGAACACGTACGCACCCTTTTCTGCATAAAAATGTAAACTGATGTGTCAAGTTTTAGGGTAAACTCCACTTGACCAGTAGCAGAAAACTGCAGGATTAAACCTAAATAAAATTAAATCCTAATTTCTCATTTTAAAGAAATTAGTTTTTTACTTCATTTTGATCAAAAATGCTCAAGATGTGTTTAGTGCCAAGAGACGATGATGCCTAAAGAAGACATTTAGTCCTGAAATTTTTTTAAATTATTTTTTTGCAGATTTCCGGTATTTTCTGTTTGTATCTTAAAAAAATAGAATGAAAAATAAATATGGAAAACAAGTCTGGTGGTGATGGCCTAAGACTTTTGTACATTACTGTATATTGAATTTGCGCTGCTCGGAAGAGAAGTCAGCAGCCTCCACTGCCCATGACCCTGGTCCTACCAAATTATGTCCTGGTGCCACCAACTATAAAACTTTGTGTGGGAGTCAGAATCTTCATAATACACACACACACGCATAAACACACAAACACACGCACACACACGCATAAACACACACAGTCTTCATTCTTCTTTAACAGAAACATTTGCTTAGTAGATCACAGAGACACACAGAAAGTTTCCCACAGTCTGGTTTCCCTGTCGACTCGAGCGCTCATAAGTCAATGGGAAACAGGTCTCTCTCTCTCCCTTTCTGTCTCCCTCTCCCTCTCTCTCTCTCTCTCTCTCTCTCTCTTTCTCTCTTTGTCCGACTCTCTGCTTCGTCATTCCCATGAAAATTTGCAAGCAAATTGTGACCCTCTGTGACCTCATTCTCTCTCACACAGCCTGTGAGAATAAGAGTGTGTGTGCGTGTGCGTGGATGCGTGCGTGTGGATGTGTGCATGCGTGCGTGTTATACTATGGTACATCATAAGATACAAAGTTTGTTCATCATCTGTCATAAAGTAGCAGAAGAGATCATGATCAGAAATATTGAGATCCTGGAGAAAATAAATATTATGTCACTCATCATCAAAGTAGATTAGAATGAGAGATGTTGTAAAATCTTTTAAAAATAAATGATTCTTTTTTTATTGTTTAGCATGAATGTCAAAGATGATGGGTTGTAGTTTAGTATATGTTAGCTGTGATTGAGTTTTCTCTCTCTCTCTGTAGATCTGCTGTGTTTATTATTATGGTCTCTTCAGACAAAGAACAATCAAGTATTATGAGTTTATACCATGGTATCCGTGTCTGGCACCATGGCTGTGGCATATTTCACATCCGCACCCGTCAGCTGTCTCGACATCTTTTTGTTTTCATATGCAAAACTGAGTCTCTCAGACAATTCAGTCTAGACCCGTGGGCCGCTCCGCTCCTCCCCCTGTTACCCATCTGCCCACTTTTTCATTTGGGGTCTGTGGGTGTGGGTCAGCTCAGCTGTGGGAATTTGGTCTTCTTGTGTTATTAGTTTGACTCTGGACGTGAGAGGATCGAGTCGAGGGTTGAATTTGGCAACATGCAGCTTCATGCAGGCGACGGCTCGCAGCCGTGTGCGCAGACGCTGTGCAGATGTAAGTGATTTTGTTTCAGAGATGGACTTTATTTGATATTGCTTAGGGTTTGTTATACGCTGTTATGAGCTAACCATTGAAGCTTTATCTCTTCATATCATCCTGTGGTTGTCGTCTTGTTTTTGCTCATTGTTTTGGATGATGTGAGCTCAGTTTTCTGCATCTTAAACACAAACTTTCATTCTGCTATTGTTTAAGTTTATAATATCTGTGTGTTTGTGAGGTATCTAGTGTAGCTAAAGGTATGGTTATTTGAAACTTAGATGAGACTCTGTCTACATGAATCAGTGTGAATCTGATTATGAGTCAAGAGTTTGCTGTCATTCACTCTGTTGTTTCTTAATAAATCTCTGTGTTTTGTTTAAGGGTTTGTTCTTTAAAGATTTGTAAAGTGATTTCTATTTAGAAACAAACATTTGTTAGTTTTAGGCCTGCTCAATTATGAGGAAAATCATAATCAGGGTTCGTAAAAACTCGTAATCATGATTGGTAAAATCATATCCGCGATTGGTAAAATCATAACCGCGATTGGTAAAATCATAACTGCGATTGGCAAAATCAAAACAATGATTGGTAAAATCAACAGAGCAGTGGTGCCTTTAGACATGCAATGCAAACACATTGGTCCAAAAGCACACAATTTATAATTGCACACTAATTGTTTTACCTCTTGTTTTTGTTATTGTTTAAATCAAATATTTAAAAAAAAAATCAAAATGATAATTTGCACAGCCATAGTTAGTTAAAACTAAAAGGTTTTTCCGTTGCGTTGTTCAAAAATGTGCCAGGCACATCAAAAACATGCACTTTCCCCACCACTGATGGAAATTAAGAGAAAACCCTTCCCTTCCAATGATGCTTCCCTGACTAGTTTTTACGGTAATCTATATTTCTGCTATTATCCACTAGGTGGCGCTCTTACCCAACATATAAAAAACTAATTTAAGAACATAGAAAACTCATTTTTTATCATCAATCTGAATCTGATCTCTAATAAAAGATCAGATGCATTTATCTGAATTTTTTTCAAGAAACCTACCCCTATTTAAGAGATTATAAAAAGAGAACAAGTGAAGATAGGATGAAATTTATATGTTGTATGATTATATATTTAAAGAAGAACATTTTACTTTTTGATGTAAATGTGGGCGCTGCCATCTTTGAGCTCTTTTGTATAAAATGTCTGGTAAGCCACTAAAGGTAATCGAGGGATACTGATTTAGTTGGTTTATTTATTCTATATTCTATATTTTATAAACATTTTGTGAAACTTTTGTGTAAATCACAAATAATGCTGGTGGGCAACATTTTAAAGAAAGGCTGGTGGGAAAAGAAGTTAATACTTAAGTTAAGTTTGCATTCTCAGGACCCCAAAATAGTGTTAATTAGTTGTGTTCACAGCCTCTCAAGCAATGTTTGACATGAAGACATTTGCATATATGTGCCGATATGTGTGTGTGATTTTGTGTGTTTTTTATTTGTGCAGCTCAGCTGGAGTTTGTTCAGATTCTGGTGATTGTTGTGGTGATGATGATGATGGTGGTGGTCATCACATGTCTGTTAAATCACTACAGACTCTCAACACAATCTCTTATCTCCCGTCACGGACGAGCGAGACAACATCACCTACCCCTAACATCGGTAAGAGACACACACACACACACACACACACACACACACACACACACTCTCTCTCTCTCTCTCTCTCTCTCTCTCTCTCTCTCTCTCTCTCTCTCTAATGGTCGTCTGACAGCAGGTGTCAAATCACAGTGGAGTCGTTGCTCTAATTTTAGTTTGGGTCACATTATCAGACTCATGACTCATGCTGGGATGTGTGTGTGTGTGTGTGTGTGTGTGTGTGTGCGTGTGTGTGTGTGTGTGTGTGTGTGTGTGTGTGTGTGTGTGTGTGTGTGTGTGTGTGTGTGTGTGTGCGTGTCTTTATTTGTTTTGCATGTGTTTGTGTCTGTGTTTATCTTGTGATAAAAGAATTTTTAGGACATTCAGTGATTTCCTGTTATTGAGCATCAGTGAATGAGAGTTTTAATCCACAGCTCTCTGATCTTACTGAAGAAATTCTGACACCTGCTGGTTGTTGTTGTTCAGCTCATTAGTAAAACTGCAGTCACTCTTGACTTTCAACATCAGACATTTCTGTGTCCACCTTAGGAGTAATGTGACATATTTCCCTTTTTTAATAGCCGGCCGAGTGGTAGCAGTAGCACTCATCACACATAATTAAAACAACTATTATGTACTATTATGTAAATTATGATAAATATTTACTACACCCGCCATGTTATCCAGTGTGAGGATGAAATGAAGAAGTGTCCTGATACATCATATTAAGATATATTCAATCATTTTGTGTTGTTTCTTAAAGTTGACGGGTCTTTGATGCGCAACTATAAAAGCAGAGAGGTATAGCAGCATCTGTACAGTGAGTCAGTCGAGTGTTTGTATCTGAAAATACCAAGACTTCATATTTTTAACATTTTCAGGCGATGCTTTTAAATGTCACAACTGTCCCCTGGTGTAAGGGTTTTTTTTAAACGCCAATTTTATCTGACTTGTGCTAGTTTTTATGGCGACACATCAAGCTTATGACGCGGTCCGACAGTCATCAGCATCTTTATCGTTCAATACATTGTGAGTTATTTGAACAAACCATAATAAACATATTAAACTATTATTTGTATTCAGTATTGCTTTTGTTTTATGAAAATATGTTTACATCGTCGCTTATGCCCTAGATGGAGACATGAGCTTATGACATTATTTGCTTATTTTAAAATTATTAGCTTTTTTATCTGAAACTTAACAAAAGTACGCAAAAACAGATGAACTCTTTCCTTGCCAGCATTTTTTATGATTTTTACAAAAATGTAATGCCTTCCAGAAAACGTTCTTCTTTAAATATAAAAAACATACAATATATCAGATGAAAGAACAAAACCTCTGCTTTCAAATGAACAGAACATCTCTTTGTTCTCTTTTATCACATTTAAAATATGGATAGGTTTCTTCAAAAATACCAAATTTTGACTTTTGATAGAGATCAGATTCAGAGAGATGATCAAAACATACACAGAGTTTGAACTGTTTGACCTAAGGGGATACTTCAGTGTTTTATAAGTTGGGTAAGAGCGCCACCTGGTGGATAATAGTGGAAATATGGATTGCTGGAAAAACTGATCAATGGCTGGGAAAGAGTTAAGAACCTTTATAAATATTTAACTAATAAGCAGTTTGTCATTTATGACACATTTTTGTAATAATATATAATAGCAGAATAAATAAACTGGCAATAAGAGAACCATTAGATTTAGTGGCTCACCGGACGTTTTACACAAAAGAGCTGAAAGATGGCGGTGCTCACATTAACATCAAAAATAAAGTGGTATCGACCCGATGCAGTTATGTTTTATTCACACAAAATTGTTCCTTGCAGTGTCAATAAAAAAGCTAAACACAAAGTTAAATAACAGAATAAAGCAGTAAAAATCTACTTCTAATGGAAACACAGCGTCAGGTCAGATTGATTTTTTTTCTTATATGATGACATCAGTCATTGTGTTCCCAGTTCCTCATAGTTTGATAGGATGTTAAATGTCTGGTTACATCACTAACTACCTCACAATACTATAACCAACATATACATTCAAATATTTGTGTCCGCACCATACAGCTCTGGTGTGTTTTTTAGGAATGTTTCTCACTTATAATCTTGACCGAGTGATTTTCTCTTTTACAGGACGTCAGTTTGTGGTCATCTGATGGTACAGGATCTTCTGGTGAGGTAAATGTCAATCAATCAATCAGTCTTTATCATGAGGTCACCCTTTGTGTGCAGTCATCAGAGTTTCACTCCTCTTGTTTCTGTCTCTCCAGCAGGTGTATACACCTCGACCGCCCGACCGCGCCCCTCCTTACCTCCAGCGTCAACGTCTGCCCCGCTTTCAGCCCACTTACCCTTACCTGCCCCACTCCATCATCGATCTTCCCCCGACCATCTCGCTGTCAGATGGAGAAGAGCCGCCGCCCTACCAGGGTCAATGCACGCTTCAGCTCAGAGACCCGGAGCAGCAGCTGGAGCTCAACAGGGAGTCGGTCCGAGCTCCTCCCAATCGCACCGTATTTGACAGTCCGCTTACAGACTCGTCTCTGTGCCCGCCGAGCGTCAACGCGGGCATCAGCGCTGGCAGAATGGAGGGCGCACCGCCCGCTTACAGTGAAGTAATAGGGCACTACTATCACCCGACATCATTACCGCAGACCGCCAGACCCGATGCGGGACTGGTTCGGGGTGTACTGCAGCCGACCCCGCCCCGACTCATCCGCACAGACAGCAAAAACACCCGCGACAAAGAAAAACACAAAGCACAGCAGGTCTGATATCAGCATTGAGATAAGTGACGTCGGTCAGTATGAAGCTCTGGTGTTTGTGGAGGAAAAGCATGAAAGACTTAAAATGGCTGCTCGTTCTCTTCCAAATCTTGCCCACTTTTTCCTTTTCAACTAAAACCTTGCTGATGAAAGTCAAAGGTTAAACATTTACTCTAAATATTTCCATGTTATTCATCGTCAGTGCCATTTTTTTTTTCATCATGAGTGACTGTGGAGAGTTTGGATATCTTCCTTTAGATGTTTTAATGTCATCCACATGTGCTTATTTAAACTGTGCTGTATGTGTTTATGTGTGTGTGTGTGTGTCACACGCTGGTCTATGCATTAATGTATGTGCGTGTATATAGGCTACTATATAAATATATACAGTATATACATGTATATCAAAGGCAGAAAAGACAAACGTAAAAATCACCATTTTAGAGTTATTTATATAAATGTCTAAAATTGCACTATTTTAATATAAGAATTTGAGGCTTTGAGCAGTCCACAAATCACAAGACAGAAAGACATTGGACTGAAGTGTGTGTGCGTGTGTGTGTGTGTGTGCGTGCGTGTGTGTGTGCGTGCGTGTGTGTGTGTGTGTGTGTGTGTGTGTGTGTGTGTGTGTGTGTGTGTGTGTGTGTGTGTGTGTGTGTGTGTGTGTGTGTGTGTGTGTGTGTGTGTGTGTGTGTGTGTGTGTGTGTGTGTGTGTGTGTGTGTCTGTGTGTGCGTGTGTGTGTGTGCGTGTGCACGTTGACCAGTTGCCCTTAACCACACAAAGCCGTCGATGAAGACGGATCTATTAAACCTGTGCTTCACGGCTCGACAGAACAAGTCTTAAATCAGCTGAGAGTTCTAGAGATCAAAACTAAAGTCATCTAAACTAGTCAAACAACTAGTCAAAGAGGCTTTAAGAAAAGTTCTAGTTTAGTAGAACTAGTTTAGTTTAGTTTTTTAAACCGAGCTCTTTTCCATTCTGCCTTAGGTTTTCTTGAGCTCTGTGTGAGATAAATTCACAATCATTGATGTTTAGAGCAGCGGTTGAGAGATTTTCTTCTGTTCGGCTGGGAAACTCTTTCTGTCGGCTCGGCTCGGGCGTCTCTAAAAGCACTTTATAGACATGTGAGAGAAAATGATCTGTAAGCCATGATTTCATTGAGAGGAAAAGAAACTAAAGCAAATGAATATGCAACTGTTTCCTCGCTGGCTGGAGTCAGATTGATCACATCCACCATCTTCTGTAAGAGATAGAGAGAGAGAGATTTTGGGTGGTACACAAATTAGTGGCACATCAATGAATCAATCCAAATGTAACCCAATCTCATTCATACACTGCCAAATACTGACTCACGGGACAGCTGCCAGTCTCATGAATCATCTCAGTCTGACCCGTGAGGGAATATTCCTCTGGTTTATTTTTACTTACTGAAGGATTGCTCTTCATTGAACACAATTGAACATGATCAGAATCAGAGACGCTTCACTTAAACACGTATAAAGGTGTTGTCATGGTTCGATTCGGATCTTATGATCAAAAGATTTGGATGAAACCGCACCTTTATGTCTGTTTGAATCCCATTCACTGTCATTGTATGGATAAAAAGCAGCTGAATCTTTCCTCACATAGGTCTTCTTGTTTCTTTTGTGTTTGATTTCAGAAGTAAATTTGATTTGAATTGTTCAAATGAAAGTGATTCAGTTCAATCAAAGCTTGATATTATAAAAAGAAAGTGAATGTGTGCCGTTGGTGATCCTCTCTACAGATTGACACGAGGTCTTCCCTTTACAGAGACGCCCGTCTTATACCCGCTGACACGTCAGTGTGACCTGATCCTTAGGTCAGCCAATCAGGTGACTGCTGACAGGAAGTGATGTCGTATGATAGTTTAGTGGAGAGAGTTGCAATATACCGATTATTTGCCTTTTGATAATGTAGTTAATTAAGATAAAGTTGTTCTTTTTCCTTTTTTTCTATGATTTTCTGTATATAAATAATGTTAACTTACTCTTTGTATTAGTTGCCTTCAGTTTGTTAAATGGTCAGATATTGTTTGAGAGACTAGTTAAAGTGTGCCTTTGAGCAGTCAGTAAAACCTCACGTGTGTGTTTGTTTGTATGTTATTATTGTTATTCCTCTGTTGCCTTCGAACTGTCCCAATATCTTATCCAACAAATCTGCATCTTCATGTAGACGTCTAAAGCACAAGATGAAGTCAAACGCTGTTGTTGTTATTTTTTCTTCAATCATCTTCATGTTGCGTTAAGCTTTTACTTCTCATAGTTTAAGTGAATCTGGAGTCACTCCGGTTTGGACCTTTAGTTTACTGACTCGTCTCATATTCTTCATCAAATAACTGAAGCGTTCCCTGTTAAGAGACATTTCCAAAGATGCACTTTCTCTATTGAACCCTTTGACGTGATTTAAAGGGCCAGATGGAGATCTCAGCTCTTAAATGATGTTTGTGTTTCTGTCTGTGATAAAAGGCCATTCAACATTTCTGTGGGTTTGCAGTATGGACAGATTTGTTGGACTGCAGTGATATTTTTTGGGTTATTTGTTTTCATCTCCAGCTGTAATCAGCAATAACCATTGACATTCATGACCTTAATGTTTTATGTTTCATTTTATTTATATCACATCCTGAAAAGTGTTACTAGATTTGAATCTTTGTTGTAATGAGAGCAGTTGAAACACATGTTATACAATCTAATACATTTCAATTAGCTGCCAATCAAACAAATAAACATTTTATAAAAACATACATTTGGTGCTGCTGTTGTTTTTCATTCATGAACAGTTAATACAGTAAAACATGGACTATAATACACTTCTAACATTAAATGTTTGCTTTTAATCCTCATGACATTTTTAAATGTTTTTGACATCATTCCTGTACTTCTGTAGTTCTCCCACTGTGTGGCGCTATAGGAGATGAGATTC
The DNA here is from genome assembly GCF_030506205.2 of Paramisgurnus dabryanus. NCBI lineage: Eukaryota > Metazoa > Chordata > Actinopteri > Cypriniformes > Cobitidae > Paramisgurnus > Paramisgurnus dabryanus. The sequence goes on along the minus strand of NC_133343.1, from coordinate 29,124,474 downwards.
AGTGAAGATTATTCACAGTTCATTCCAGTAGATGTCAGGCTCTCATCTTTCTGAATGATGAAAACCTTCAACAGAATGAATGAGAAGTTTTTGTGTGATTCATTAATCTATAAATACTGAACTGATATTACAACAAACATTGACAAACTAAAAAACCTTGTGTTACTCACATTAATGGAGATTAATTATGCTCCTGGCTGTTATAAGATCATGGTGATTAAAAAGAAATGTATAGCTGATGTCGCTTTGAATAAAAGTCTTTGCCATATGCATAAATTTAATGAATCATTATCTTATTGATTATCTTGATGATCATTTATTCATTCCTTGAACTGCATTCAAAATTTCAACTTATTTATTTCCTATAAATTTATAAATGTATAAATGAATTTGTTAGATAAGTGAAAGTTAAGAATGAATTGAATGTTTAAAAGCTGCTCTGATGAAGTGAAATCACTATGAATTTAGAATCAAACATTTTACCAAATATCCATTTTGAATAATAAATGATTTGACTAAAACTAATATAATATTGCAACTAGTAAAATATCTCAATAAACACATGTACATTAATTATGGTTAGTAAGTGAAACGTCTGTCTGTCATGTCATGTTTAGCTGTGGTGACCTGATGATCCAGTATCAGTTAATGAAGTCACTTTCACCTCAACTCATCTGATCTCTCATAAATGTGCTTTAAGTTCTATTTGCTAAATATTAAAACCATTCATAAATATTCATAGCAAAAATAAGCATATTTAATAGTGTTTCTCTTATTATTCTGCAAACACACTGGTTTATATGTGTATGTAATTGCTTTTCTAAAGTCTACACTAGTATTATACAATATTCACTAATATGGAGATTTTGTGCTTTTCTTTGAAGTCAGGTCATTGTGATCCGGTCTCATGTGGATTAAACCCGTGGACTCATAAACCTTGACTTGTGTTTGGAAATCTCTGTGTTGAATGGTTTATGATGTGATAAGCTGAACTACAGTACATGTTTAAATGCTGATGCACACATACAGTAGATTTGAGGTGATTTGATCTGACTTGCTAATATTGTTCACATGGGTGAGTTAATGTCTAAACAGCTATTCAACAGCATAACTCGCGTACAGATAAGAGTGAGAAAAACATGTTGTTGTCCCTGAGATATCTGTCTTAATCTTCATCAGCAGAGACTGAACGTACCGACACAACGATCATCTGTTTTCTGTTTGTTCAGGGTTTCAGTAAACATGGGTGTTAGTTAGTTAAGATCTTATTTCAGATGAGAAACTAAATCAACACTTCTTCAATCAATCAAATGATGGGAAGCATGCAGCTGATTGTAACCATTGACTTCCATAGTAGGAAAACAAATATGATGGAAGTCAATGGGTATCATCTACTGTGTGCTTACCATCATTTATTAAAATATCTTCTCTTGTGTTCATCAAAATAAAAAAACTCATACAGATTTAGATCAACATAAGGATGAGAAAATTATGACAGAATTTAAATTTTTGGGTGAACTATCAATGACTTTAACACTAGTATATAGTTTGGAATTAGGATTTGTTTACTAACAAAATTAAATACCTCCATGTACTCCATCCTAAATGTTCATTATATAATATTACACTCTTAGAAAGATCTTTTTGTCTTAAAAACACATAAATAAAATAAAAAACAAGTAACAAAAGTAACACAAAATGTGTTGTTTCCATAATAACAAAGAGATGAGACAACGCATGTAGTGTGTGTTGTCCCAGAATCAACACTAATGTCTTGTTTTTAACACATCTGTTCTTCTAAGAGTGTATTTGTTACATTATTTAAATAAGAAAATATATTTAAATAAGCCTATAACTTTAAATACTCCATCCTAAACTATTCTTTGATTTTTGCTTTTCAGTTGTGAAAAGTGTGATATAAATCAAATTAAATTGAACTGAATAAGGTTAAGCGGTGAACAGATGTGTGACTGTGATCCGGTTACCCATCATGCTCTGCTCAACACTGATATGAGTTCACCTTTGATGTTTCTGCTGTTGCAGCAAAGCGTCACAGGCAACATTATCACAAACATTTCTGCAGAATAAACATGAACTACGTTTGATCAGCGTCACTCACTGACATGAATGAACTTCTGCTCGCCACTGAACCAAACCAAACCAGATCTGCATTACTAACTATCAGTACTGAAAACACACTGACCTAACAACACCAACAACTGCAAACATTACATTACATCAATGATGAACTTTTATTGTGAAAGTTTTCACATAAATCAGTATTTCACTTTTCACTTTACTAAATCAACTAAATGATATGTGAATGAATCAGAAATTATACCATTTTATATAACACTTTATCTGTGAGATAACAGTAAATATTTTGTAATTCCAGGACTACAATAATAATAAAACCCCATCACATTACAGTAACAAGATGTGTAGTTCATTCATTGTAAATAAAGTTTCTCATCCTCCCTCTCTTTTGCATTTGGTCACAAGTTTTCATCAACATCACATCATACTGTCTGTAATGTCTAATCCAGGGGTCTCCAACGTTGTGCCCGCAGGCACCAGGTAGCCCGCACAGAGTCTGTGAGGTGCCCGCCAAAGCAAATTCTAATAATAGTCTCAATTTTAATATTTATTTATTACATATTTTTTATTGGCTTGTTTTTCGTATGTTAACATTTTAAACAATACTAAAACATATCAACAAGTAAAATAAAAGAAAATCAACAAGTGAAACAAAAAATGTTTTGAGTAGACTACGGTACACTGTAAAAAAAATCCGTAGAAATTAAAATGTTATTGCAGCTGGGTTGCCGGTAATTTACCGTAAATTTAAATTTATGTTATATACTGGCAAGAGTTTGTTCAAATTTAAATAATTAAATTTAAATATTAACAAGTCTTTATCTTTACATAATAAAACTATACAATAACAGCCTCATGCAAAGCATTCTGGGAACCAGAAATCATCATAAACCTTTTTCTGTTGTTTGCTTCAGATTTGATTTTCCAGAAGGTTTTGCTTGATGCTGCGTTTTTAGTTTTACTCTGTAAAGACAAAGACTTGTAAATGTTTAATGTTCATTTAACTTTTAACAAAATTGCCAGTAAAAAACATAAATTTAAATCTACGGTAAGTTACCGGCAACCCAGCTGCAATTTCTACGGAATTTTTTTTACAGTGGATATCAAAAAGTAGCCCTCCACATTGTTTTATCCATTGTGGTAGCCCTTGCCCACAAAAATGTTGGGACCCCCAATCCAACCCTGACAGTCTTCAGGAGAAATGTCTTAATACCTGCACGCAGTCACTGTCATCATCCGGTCATGTGAATGATTGTCATACAGTAAATGTTTGGAGATGGATGTGGCTCCTCTATGGGGTTTTACTGTAAGAAAGGAGACTGTGGAGGCAGAAACAGCAGTGATATCCTGAGATCTGAAGTAAACCCATCTGTGAATGCAGCGGAGCGCTGGGACGACACATCATCCCAAACAACACAACACTGAAGTTAGAGAAGTTTGGTGCCCAGTTGCTGTCCATGATTCAGAAGAGAAAAGAGTCTCGCTGTAGTTTGTGTAACAGCAAATCATCATCCTGATTTTATGTTAGCTCCTCTTTGGTCTGGGATATTCACTCTATGTCACATTTCTTTTCTTGCATTTTCTGCTCAAATTTCCTAAATGTTCAAAAAATAACTGCATGCAATTTGCCATCATTTTGTTTTTAACCTTTTTAAATGCAGTGTGTTAGAATTTGAAAAATGCGCTGTAAATATCTCCAGGAGTAAAATCTTCATCAGAACTCACAACACATTGCTTTGTATTTGTTCAAATGATTATAATTTGACTTTTATTTACAGGTTGACTGAGAATCTTTATCTGATCATCTTCAAGTATTCAAACCCCTTAAAGTTCCTGAAATGGAGGGGTTCGTTGTAATGTTAAATGTGAAACACAGTAGGCAGTCTGCCAGAACTGAATGAAATGAATGTACTGTGAGAGAAACACTGCATTATTTGATAGAAACTTCGTGAAATAAAACAACTCAAAAACAAAAAGCTAAACATGTCCCATAACTTTGGAAAGCTGAGATTCTTGTGATTTAAATGCTGTAAAGCCTTTTAGGATGCACAATGAGTGTCCTTTGACCCTAAACAAATGAATTATGTTTCTAATGACTGTTTTAACTCAGTGATATTTATTACTGCTGATGGTCATCAAGGAAATCTTCAGGAATATTCAGGAGGATTAATGAATAATGGTGATATATATTACAGACCTGTCTACTACTGAAAACACAGATAAATACAACATACTTCAAATAAACTTTTATTAAGATGGACATCATAAAACATCATAAAAATAAAAAAATAAACATTCATACATTAAAGGTGACATAGAATGATTGAACGGAGTATTTATCCTTGTTCTGTGATGTGACATGTAGACAAAAATGTTTTTGTTTGGGTCTGTAATGCCCTAGAAGCTTCCTAAAAACCTCTCTCAGAAAGCTCTATTAGGGTGGGGGATTTTAAACAAGTGGTTTTGCACCCATTTTGCTCCCCCTACTGGCTTAACTTGCAATCTCATTACTGATTGGCTGACTTTGCTGTAGCCAATTATTTTAAAGTGGAGGGGCAGTGAGATGCCTGTGATGTCATAAGCATCAGTTTTTCAGATTGGGCCGTTTTCTGGCTGACATTTCTAAAAGAGGAATTTCTATGAGACTGAGATGTTGAGCATGTCTAGCACTTTTTGTATGTTCGTGAATGCGGGTAGACTACCATTATTCAACAAAGAAAAGGTAAAAATGGTTTTTCATTCTCTGTCTCCTTTAATCATAACAATAAAATCCTTGCAGTTCTGCACTATACAGTGAATATAATCATTTAAATAATGTTAAATAAACACAATCCTTTCATACATGTTTAAATATTTCACACACATCAGATCTTTCTGCATGAACATTTAAAACAGCAGAAATCAAACCCATAACTAAACAAACGTCATGTGTTTTTCTTTAGGAGCTTCATGATATTCTCCTAACTCTCTGAGCCAGCAGCTCCAGCTGTCTCTCCATCTCTGCAGGAAGATCATCGTTAACCTCACGCTCAAAGTACGCTTTGATCTCCTGAACCTCCTCGGTCCAGAACTCCGCTGAGAGGTCAAAGAGTTCACGCTGATCCACGGCATCCGTCAGACCGCTGAGGTTCAGCGAATCGCAGGCGGGCACGTAACCGACCGCCGAGGGCATCGCTCCTGTCTCTCCATTTATCCTTCCAAACATCCACTGCAGAACTCGAATGTTCTCCCCGTATCCGGGCCAGAGGAAGCGTCCGCTCGAGCTCTTCCGGAACCAGTTGACGTGGAAGATTTTGGGCAGTTTGGCGTTTGGATGTTCCTCCATGCTCAACCAGTGAGCGAGATACCGACCAAAGTTATAGCCGAAGAACGGTCGCATGGCAAAGGGGTCGTGCATGATCACCTTACCTGTGCAGAAGAGAAAAAAAAACAAATTTCTAGATCATTCAGACAAACACAAAAAACTGTTTCACTAAATGAACACATGCACAAATGTTTGCTTTTATATAGTTTGACTAAAACCTTGTGAGTCATGAATCACTGAATCAGAGTTGTTTAATGAGTCACAAAAATGACCAAATCAAACTCAAAAGTTGAAATAAAAGACGCTTTTCAATAAGAGCCGTAAAACTGATGAAGCAAAAGTGTTAAAGATCATCTCACCTTTGTGTTCAGCAGCGGCTGTGGCTTCAGATCTCATAGCGGCTCCTACGAACACTCCGTGTGCCCAGCTGAAAGCCTCGTACACCAGCGGGACGCCCTGAGGCCTGCGACCCCCGAATATAATGGCTTCAATAGGGACGCCCTCGGGCGACTCCCACTGCGGGTCGATGATGGGACACTGCCGAGCCGGAGTGCAGAAGCGAGAGTTAGGATGGGCGCTCGGTTCACCTGGAACACACAGCAGACGATATGAGCGAAAGAAATCAAGAGATAAAGATCTGAACTGATGAGATTGATTGAGCGATGATACCGACCATCCTTGGGTGTCCAGGGTTTGTTCTTCCAGGATTTCAGCGTCACTCCCTCTGAAAGATCCTCATCCATTCCCTCCCAGTAAACTCCACCATCGCTGGTCTCTGCCACGTTGGTAAAGATTGTGTTTTGGCTGATGGTCTCCATTGCATTTGGATTGGTTTTGGTGGAGGTTCCCGGTGCCACGCCGAAGAATCCGTTCTCAGGGTTGATGGCTCTGAGATTTCCTTCAAAAGCACAGATTGAAAATGCAGCTTCTCACGTCTCTCATCTAAACCTCGGTTAACAACCCAGTACAGCCACACAATAACAGATGAGTTCATACCTTCTTTGTCAAACTTCATCCAGGCTATATCGTCTCCGACACACTCCACTTTCCATCCAGGTAAGGACGGCTTTAACATGGCCAGGTTTGTCTTTCCACAGGCACTCGGGAACGCAGCCGCAAAGTATTTCTTCTGTCCGGCCGGGTTAGTGATGCCCAGAATCTGCATGAAAACATCAACATACAGCACATCGATAACTCACTCAGTCTGAATTTAATACGTTTATATTCCCATAATTCAGTAAACATTACGTTTCACACACATGACAAAATAAACTCAGTGATTTGTGTGTTTTTGCACTGACCAGCATGTGTTCGGCGAGCCAGCCCTCCTCTTTTGCCATGCGGGATGCGATTCGAAGGGCGAAACACTTTTTTCCAAGCAGCGAGTTTCCACCGTACCCGCTTCCGAAGGACACGATCTTCCTCTGGTCTGGGATGTGAGCGATGAGCGTCAGGTCCGGATTACACGGCCAATTATTTACCAGTGGCTCTGAAAGAGGAACGTTTGGGAATGTTAAATAAGTAGACATGTTCCTGCTCATTACATTATTATTCACTGTAAGTTATTTTGGATGAAAGCAGTTTGAATGTTGACTTACTCTTGAGAGGCAGAGGACAGCCGACCGAATGCAGACATTGCACAAACTCTCCGTTCCCGAGAACGCTTAACACAGATTTGCCTATTCTGGTCATGATCCTCATACTCGCCACAACATACGGAGAATCGGTCAGCTCCACTCCGATCTTAGACAGCGGAGATCCGACTGGACCCATACTGTACGGAATCACGTACATGATACGACCTACAAGGAAAAATATGGTTACGATGATACCATGATGTCCATAACAAACACTACACGGGAATCTTCTTGCGATGCTTCCGGACCTTTCATGCATCCAGGAAATCGCAGGTTCATGGCTTTGTCCCATTCCTCTTTTGACATCCAGCGGCCGAGCTGACCGGCTCCACATCCACGCGGCGATGGAATGGCGTCTCGCTGATCCTGAGTCACGATAACCGTCTTACTCTCCACACGAGCGACGTCGCGAGGATCCGTGCGAGCCAACCAGCTGTGATGATGACATCAGCGTTCAGTAAACACACATTGAGATCTTCAACATTTCTACGAGTCAGTTTCCCAGACAAGGTTTAGATTAATCCAGGATTAGGCTTTAGTTATATTAGACATTTAAGTAGTTTTTACAAACATACCTACAGAACACAATACTGGTGCGCATCTTTAGACAAAACAATGACACTGATATATTTTAAGATGTGAGTGCAAGTTGTTATTAAATGAAGGCAGCTCAAACATGTATTTTAATCTGGGACTAGGATAAGATGTGTCCGGGAAACTGGCCCATAATGTTCTTCAGCACAATCCATGACTACAAGCACATTCACAAATCAGTACTGAAGAACACAAAGTGTCCTCATACAGATAATAATATAACACGACTGAACCGTTCTCATACCAGTTCTTGTATTTGGGCAGATTCCTGATAACCCCCTGCTCCACTAAGAGGGCGAGAATGGCTCGGTTCTCCTCATCAGACCCGTCACAGATGTGCAGGGCGTCGGGCTGACACAGCTTCACGCTGCTCTCAATGAACTCTCTGAGGCCGGAGCTCAAAGACGATAAATCGCCCTGAACAACTCTGATGGCACTCTGGTTTTGGGACTGCAGCTGGGGAGGCATGATGATGATGAAGATGAGAGGATGAAGATGAGAAAAACAACAAGGGTCCTCACAGGAGTCCTATAGCAATAACACAGAAGAAGAAACAGAAGAAAATTATGAATTATTACTGTATTATACACCGTAGTTTATTTTTACTCTAAGGTATTTCAAAGAATTTCATGAATATCATTTCATTATACAATTAATGTATAGTTTGTATAATCTGTCATTATAACACAGAGCAGAATGAAATAAAAACATCTGAATGATTTTACCTTCAGTCTTCCTGTAGAAGCATGAGATCTTAGAGATGTTAGAGATGTTCTGATCATTGTGTGGACCACTGAGGGGTATAAATACCCTTAAACTCTGAAGGAGGGGGAGGAGGAGGAGAACACACACACACGCACACACACACACACACACACACACACACACGCACACGGGCCAAACTACTATAGAGAACACGCCACGAGACAAAAGTCACTCAGTAATCCGCCACAAACACGTCGTCATATCTTCCGTAAATCATTGAATTATTTCACTGTACGTTTGTACCCGGGCCAAACTGAACTGACCTCTGACCTGTACAGCCGTGACGCAACAGCTCCACACGCAGGATCACCTGGTGACGTCATGAGCAGCTGGATGTCGAGCGCTGATTGGTCGCTCAGCTGAAGGCTCGCCGCGCATGACTATTAAACATGATTAAAAACGATGATTTAGTTTTATTTCCATCCATCTTACAAACACCGTTTCACTCATTTCTACAAATCTACACTTTATTAACTTAAGATTCAGTTCTTATATTTATATAACATATTAATAACATTTTAAATAACTTTGTCATACTGAATGTATTGTTGTTTTAATGTTTTTAATTATGATCTGAGAAAGTGATATTATTTATATGTATAAAAATTTATATCAATCCTGATGAGATCTTAAACTTTATTATTAACATGTACAGATGTGATTGTTTGTAGAATAAGAATCGATGTTAACATGTCATAACTGGGACTATTTGTCATAAGCAGATTATATAATGTGCCTTTTATGACTGACATTAAGCCTACAATTTATAAATAAGACAATATAAATATGAACTATTTGGATAAATACAGTAAGCCTTTATGTCATAAACAAACAAATGGAAAGTTGAAGACGACGTGTCGTGCTTATCTTATCTTAAGAGTTGTGTTTGTTTTTCTACAGATCCTTTAATGTACAAAACACAGAAAACAGAACAACCAGATGAGTTTACTGACTGCTCTTCTCTCAATAACATCTGATAAGCTGTCATAAATCAAGTCAATGTACAGCTGTCTATTGTAAAAACTTTTTGACAGATACTTTTATGGTATGCGGCTTTTTTCATACTGTATGTTTAAAGCCTGATCTTATTTCCCATACAGAATTCTTTAGATAAGATTATGATCTGTGACCAAAATAACAATGTACATTTTTATTTGATCCTAAATGTTATCATAAAAAAGACATCAAATAAATCAACAAATATTTCAGATTCTGCACCGTTCTCTGTCTGGCTGTAGAAACTTCGCATCAGGGTTTAGTTTTTTAGCAGTTTTGTGTTTAAGAGCTGCTTCATACAAAGAGCTTCAAGAAGAAACCTCAGATCTTGCTGGAGAACATCAGGTATCTTCAGAGAGAGAATTGAGTTCGATGCTGATTATTTAATTTAGCTGAATCAGATACAGACTTTAGTTGAATAATATTGTTAATTCTATATAAATAAATACATTTCAACAGGTTTGCCATCAATTGATAATAATCAGCTAAACAATCACTTAAACAGTGGTTCTTAGACTGGGGGTCCCCAGTGTTATTACATTTTATAAAATACATTCATTTATCATCAATTCTGTGTTATTAAACATTTGAAAAATAAGGCTATTAACCAGCACTACATTGTATATTTTAATAAAGTTTAACCATGTTTGGTTCAAAGTTATGTTTTATGTCATAGATTTATTTGGGGGGCCACGAAGGGCACAAGTGGGGGCCACACGCAAAAAAAGTTTGAGAACCACTGCTCTAAAGTCTTTCATGCAATGGCACAAAAGTCAGATATTACAAACACCTGCACAATAACCAGGTCTAAATAACCAACCACTAACTAAATGACTATTCTCTATTTGAACAGTTCTGAACCCAACACAGTTTTCTTAGAAAGAAGTGCTTACACAGGCTTGGATGATAAGTTATGCAATTCAACCGTGAGATATGGAGCGCAT
>NC_133343.1:29098185-29108185 GCF_030506205.2 Paramisgurnus dabryanus | reverse complement strand
TCTCAGCTTCAGAGTGGATATTTGACATGCGGGTATTTTGGTTTATTATAGCTCAAATGAGCACGTGACGCGATATCTTTTATGCTGCTGAATGATCTCCGTTTAAACGCAGTAAGTAACGAGCTAACTTACCTGATATCTGCTTCAGTCCAGTTTGCTGACATTTCTCGTCGTGATGTTGTAAATCCCTCATTTAAAGAGTTGTACCAACTTCATGTTGCCATGACACGCGCGTCCTCACTACGGCACGTGCGTCATTGTTTATGCGTCTCATTTATCATTTCCTGATAACTGCTTTAATCTAGTTTGCAACATTTCTCGTGGTGAATGTTTATATGCATGTCATCTCTCGTTGTAAGGAGCTGAACCATAACTTGTGTTGTGATGATGACGCGCGCGTCCTCACTTCGACACGCCCATTACTGCATTCTTGCGGCTTCTTGTTCACACAGAGGGTTACCCGCGTATCTTACTAGGTCCTCTTTCTTGCAACGATCCCAGAAGATTAACGGAACGAGTTTTTGTTCACACAGACGCTTGTCTGGCAATTTTACGGGTATTTTCTGGGACCAGAGGTCTGTGTGAATGGGTTAGAGAGAGAGAGAGACTTGCAGTTGATAATCACAATACTCACACATGTCTTTCTGTTTTTTAGAGAGTTGTTTGTTTGGTGTTCCTCTCGCCTCATTGGTGGAGAACGATCAGAAGACCAAACCCAATCTTCAGATTCCTCTGTTTCTTCAAACAGTACGTAATGTTATCATGATTGATCAAAACACTCAAAATTAACATGTAGTGAAGTCTTAGTATATAGAATAAAAGCAGTTTTTGTTTTTAGATAGTAGTATGCAGTATACAGCACATACTATAAGCAGTAAGCCTTAGTGTCTTAACTGGTCTTTGACATTGGTGTATGATGTTTGATTTGGTCTGTTGTAGCTTCTGTCTCTTCTGGAGAAGAAAGGTCTGGAGTCTGAGGGGATTCTGAGGGTTCCAGGATCTCAGGCAGAATCAAAGTCCGTTTCATCTCATCATTACTTCATCAGATCCTCTAATATCTCTAGATGTGCTCATCTCTGTGTGCTGCTGGGTTCGCTTTAGGTTCTTCAGCAGAAGTTGGAGAAGTCGTTTTATGGAGGTTCATTCTGTTGGGATGACGTTAGTCCAAATGATGCTGCAGCGCTCCTGAAGAAATTCATCCGTGAGCTTCCAGCTCCACTGCTGACCGCTGAACATCTCGACACGTTCAGTGCTGTCAGAGGTGTGTGTGTGATGTTTTTGTAGTAGTTTGTGATGTTTTTTGTTGGGTATCTTTAAAAGAATCTTCTTTAGAATCAGAATGATTTTGAATGTGTTTTATAGATATTGCAGACTTGAAACAGAAGTTGCATGTGTTGAATTTGCTTGTGCTGCTACTGCCAGAAGCCAACAGAAACACACTTAAGGTACAAAATACACACGCACAAACACAGACAGCTACATGTTGTGTGATAGAAGTGACAACATTCTGTTCTTCTGTAGGCTCTGCTGGAGTTTCTCAGTAAAGTGATCTTTCATGAGCGTAGAAACCGTATGAATCTGTGGGCCGTCTCCACCATCATGGCTCCAAACCTCTTTCTTCATAAAGCAGTGCCCAGTAAACTGACAACAGACGGTCAAGAGAAAGGTCAGGCAGAACGGGCCGCCGACATCATGAGACTCCTCATACGCTATCAAGACCTGCTGTGGACGGTACATAAACAACATCTCTCAATATTCTCAAACATCTGTAGATATAAAGTTACTCTACTCCATACTCTCACTGTCCTCCATACTCTTACTCTACTCCATACTTGAGTTATAAACTGTGTACAGGTGATCAGAGGACAGGTCACACAGATTTCTGCGGGTTTGTTTTACTCTAAAGTGTCTCATCTTCTGTAGGTGCCAAACTTCCTGATGAGTCAGGTGAGGAAACTGAACGAGAACAACAGTCGCCGCTATCAGTTTTACGACAAACGCATCAAGAACCTGCTCAAGAAGATCCACACAGACAACAAAGACAAACCTGAGAAAAACTCTGCTGAGGTGAGTGAGACAGAGGAGAAATTCTTCTCTTGTGCTGACAGATTGTGACTGTGAGAGGATTAAAAGATCAAACTCATCCCTTTATTGAGTTTAATCTCAGTGTCACCTGAAGAAGAGTCACATGATCTCTATTACTGTTCTAATGGTAATCTTCTATCTCTGTGTCTGTGTGTGTTTGCAGCCTCGTCGTACAGTAAAGGTTCAGCTGGGAGATGTGAGTTTTTCAATGGAGTTTCGTCTCACCATTAATTCTCGCGCTTCAGATCTGATGTCACAGTTTTATAAAGAACTACACACTTCTGACAACAGCAAGAGTTTATTAAAACGGTATGAACACAAACATATACACAAACAAACATAAAATGCTCGTAACATAGTCTGAAATGACACGTTTACTCCTGGTCCTACACAGAAATGGTATGACATCATCTCCAGGACTGTGCCATCTACGAAGTGGGTGGAAATATTGGTAAGTTAAAAGGAAATATTGAATCCACAATTATATACTCTATCATTTACATTTAAAGTTAAGGTCAGAAGTTTACATACACCTTGCAGATTCTGGAAAATGCAGAAATTTTAGGGGGAAATTTAAAACTTGTTTTTAATTCAATCCTGATCTGAGATTCATCTTATCACATTGAGGACAATACTCACACACAACTATAACAATATAGATAGAAACATTAAGTGATGCTCAAAAAGTCAGGTGGACAGGGTGACCGGTGTAAATTGTCAATGTTTTTTTAAATATCTTATTTTGTCATTTCACGAGCTGGCATTAACATGAAATTGATAGGGAATGTCCGAGGAGGGTTTATATTTTTTTAAAGAAATTGTGTTATTATTTTGTGTTGTGAAAGAACTTGTTCAAATGAAAAACAAACGTTCATTTTCATAATTCTTTTTTTTTTAAATGTTCAGCATTTTCCAGAATCTGCAGGCTGTATGTAAACGTATAATTGTGCATTTGGCAGACACTTTAATTCAAACTAAACATTTTATCAGTATGTGTGCTTACTGGGATTGAACCCTATGGACTTTGTGATGCTCTACCAATGAATATATCATCATACAGTACTGATTCATGACTCACATTAGAGCTGCTATAGTTCATACAATAACTGAAGACTTTATTATACAGATAATGACACAGTGTTGTTTTATTGTGCAGGTGAACTCTGTGTGAATCCAGATACACATTTATTTGATCTTTATAATAACAACCCCAGTGGTGAATGGATCATTAAAGTCCGATCAGACAGCAGAGGGCAGTAGAGAGACACACAACACAACACAACACAACTCCCCATCACAATGTGAAACAGATGAAAGTGTTTTTCTTCTTAAACTTCACCTCAATGAGAAGCTGTGAGATTCTCTGAAGAATAAATTAATCCTCAATGACACACAGGAAGTGATGTCACAAAACATTCATAATGTAATGAAGCTGGACTTCTGCATTTAAATGGACAAACGACGACTTCAGATTGTATGGCACTACTAATGTTGTTTATTTATTAACTGTTAGTGTACGGTTGTGTTTGTTATGTGAGGGAAATGAATGACTGAGGTGTTATTTTGTACAGATTTGTGCCTGACAGTATTAAACATGTCATTCATTTGAATCTTATTGCTATAAGCTTTTTCTGAAACAGACTTTATCATCTGTAGACGGTGTTGACCTTCAGTGTTTCTGTATCACATTTAAATGACTGTTATTGTACAGTTTTGATGAATGTTTTTAACACTTCTGGATCTTTGATACACACCACACACACACACACATCTCTCTCAGGCAGCATGTTATATTTAAAGTGATGTATTAACAGTTTGATGATGAATTATTCCCAGATCTTTTGTTGTCTGAATGCTGATAACAGTGACATTAAATCTCATGATCTGTGTCTGTAGTAAAAACATGCTGAAGTTTTTGTTGACATTACATCACTGAACTGAAGCCCAACACAAACAGCACATGTGTTGTGTTGTTGTGTTGTGTTAAGACACGTTTGACATTTTTACACAATAAGAGTGTGTGAGTGCTGTAGTGTCACAGCTGAATGATCAGAGACAAAGATCTTCAGTCTGAATCAGATGTAGGTCATCACTGTGACCATCACAAACACATGGACGATTCCCACACACACACACACACACACACAGTAAAATAACACACAGATACACAACTCTTACAGTGTTATTCATCATTTATCATAAATATATTTCATCTGTTTAGAAATGAAAGCTCTTCAGATGTTGAATTCTGCTTGTATGTCATTGTGGCTTTGTGAAGGATTTTGTATCTGTCATTTAATAAATTTGAGGAGGAGGAGTTTTGTTAACGGAATGATGAAGAGGAAATTCTGTCTGTGTGCGTGTGTGTGCATATGTAAATGTGTTTTTGTGTGCATGCGTGTGTGTGTGTGTGTGTGTGTGTGTGTGTGTGTGTGTGTGTGCATGGGTCATTCTACAGAAACGTCACTTTTGGTATGGCAAGATGTCTTAAAATGTATTTCTTATTCTAACATTTAAACTTAGACCACATTATTAGATTACTCTTTGACTTTATAAGTACACATAAATGAAAGCTTAATGAATTTTGTGTGCATGTACTTAAAGACTACATAGACCTTTTTTGTTACTGGTGTTACCTTACTTCTTTAGCAATATTATAGGCATTTATGAAATATTATTTACATTTTTTGAGCTTTAAAGCTTAATTCTTAAGTGTAGCAGATTTTATTTAATGTGAAAGAAAAAAACAGTAACACCAGTGACACAACAAATCACCAGTGACAATTTTCACTGCATTTTACAAATTTCTGCTGCAAAGTATCAAACCATCATTGTATATTCACTAAATTAAGTACTTTAATCCATTTGTATTCTATTTTTTTGCAATTCCCAAAGAATAAGGGAGGTCATACCAGTGACTTAAACTAAAAGCTTCATATGAAATCATGAGATAAATGAGAAGATTTCTGATATCTGAAAAGAGACAGTGGACTTATATGGGCTTCTCTTCATAGATCTCCAGGAAATTAAAAGAAGGAAGTGATGTCATCAGTGTGATTTTGATTTAAAAATAAGAGCTTTTTTGTTAATGACCCAACCCCAGAGGACCACTACTTTCATTATATATTTTATAATATTTTTTAGTATTTTGTTTTTTAATGTAATTTACATCATTTATTTGAAAGTTATGGACACATTATTGTATTTTAAATGGAAGAAAACACTGTTTTTGATCTCAAAATAAAGCATTTTCCCTCTGTACATGACTGTGGAGACGAGCACCTCTGTGGCGCTTGGAATTCTAATTCATTAATAAAAATCAAATATTGCTACATTGATGGCTCAAGACAATTGTTCAAATAAATAAAAAAATTTCATTTAAAATATAAAAAATGTAACCCTAAGTGCTTCAAGTGTAATAATTCTGTAAAGGCTAGGGACAGAAAAATTGACATTTCCGCAGAATGACCCGCACACATGAATTTGCATGTGTTTTTGTGCATATGTGTGTGTTTTTGTGTATGTGTTGTTCAGATGGACAGCTGCTCTGTGTGCATTATCTCTGTCAAATGTGCTGTAAAATGACAACAGCATCACATCAATACTATCAGTGACACACAGACCGACACAAACCAACAGGTTCATAATGAACACAGTGAACACATCAACTCAATGAGATCTTACAGCTGTGAGGATCTGCTGATGAACAACCCTGAAAAAACATCTCTCTCTGTCTCTCTCTCTCAATTGATCGATTTATCATACAATTACAGTTAAACCACTGACATTTAAACGTTTAACCTGCATTTGTTTGTATGTTTATTATGCACTATATGATTACCTGTATCTCCAACTATTTCTATTTATAACTTTATAATAAACATTCGTCATTTTCTGAGATCATATCAACAGACTGTGTAGAAATCTACAGGTATATAGAAAAATGTCAAATCTCTTGTTGTGTAAATGTAAAATCTCAATAATCTCACAATAAATGAAACTAAAAGCATGCATCAGTTTAATCACAGATTTACATCAATACATGAAGGAAGATCAGATTAACATCACTATACTGCTGTATGTGCTGGAGATATACAACAAAATACAGTAAACATTTATCAAGTCTATGTGCATGTGTGTGTGTGTGTGCGTGTGTGTGTGTGTGTGTGTGTGTGTGTAATGGGGTGTGAAGAAGTCTCACGGCATGTGTCTCACTGCAGCTGTGAGGAGACATAATGGAGAAGAAATGGGCGACAGGAGGCAGTAAGACATGAATGGATGGGCGACTATTTCTGGCCTTTGATTTTTGTGTCATTTTGTGAAGAAGTGTAATTGTGGGTTATTAGCAATCAGAGGCTTTGTAGACGATGTTCCCTCAACCAATCAGAGCAGAGCGTCTGCACGAGCGTCACATGACCGGCACTTACATTTGATTCCTTCTGGCATAATTTTACAGCAGCCGTGCTTTTGAAATGACCTTCTTTTGTCTGCTGCCACACGTTTCACATAGAGAGAGACTGAAAAATACACTGAGAGTTTGTGTAGATCTGATCTAAAGAAGAAATGTAATACTAATTTATTTTCATTTAGTTATATTTTTACTTTTATGCTGAACACAGAGCTGTAATACTGCTGATATATGTAAACTGTGCAGACAGAGCTATGAAAAAGTTTATTGGATTGACAAGTATGTGTGTCTGAAAGTGAAACGGAGAGAGAGAGAGAGAGAGAGAGAGAGAGAGAGAGAGAGAGAGGAGAGAGAGAGAGAGAGAGGAGAGAGAGAGAGAGAGAGAGAGAGAGAGAGAGAGAGAGAGAGAGAGAGAGAGAGAGAGAGAGAGAGAGAGAGATAGAGAGAGAGAGAGAGAGAGAGAGAGATAGAGAGAGAGAGGAGAGAGAGAGAGAGAGAGAGAGAGAGGAAACGGTTCATCCATCAGCCGCCTGCACGAGTCACATTCTTCTCCAGCTTATCAGACAAAAACAGAACCTTGTGTTGCTTAGCAACGTGTCATGGATCATTTGGTCATCGTGTGTGTGTGTGTGTGTGTGTGTGTGTGTGTGTGTGTGTGTGTGTGGTTGTGTGTGTGTGTGTGTGTGTGTGTGTGTGTGTGTGTGTGTGTGTGTGTGTGTGTGTGTGTGTGTGTGTGTGTGTGTGTGTGTGTGTGGTGTGTGTGTGTGCGTGTGCGTGTGCGTTGCGCGTGCGCGTGCGCGTGTGCGTGTGCGTGTGCGTGTGCGTGCGTGTGCGTGTGTGCGTGCATGTGTGTGTGTTTTGGAGACAAATTTGAGGAAAAACTGAAAAATCTGAGTAAAGCCTCCTTTTGTGGACGTCATCATCTGTAAAAAAAAATGAAAACTAGTCTAGTTTTATATGTAATAGTAAAAAACAGTAAAGGTTAGTGTCTATATCACTCTTAACAGATGGGTAAACATGAGAGTTTGTGTGTGTAAGACATTTATTTAATTTATGAAAAACATTATAAAATGTCATTAAATTAATATTTAAGTGTCGTTTGAGGGTGAAATGTGTTCATATAACATTCAAATAATGTCCATGGTAAAACTCTTATTGGTTCTAAAATGAACTTCATCAAAAAATATATTCTTGTCTATTTATAAATATTTTAAGTGTTTTTGTAACCCTTAATAATACAAAACATTTACTTACAGAGGAAATATACACATGAGCATACACACAAGATAAGAAGCCCTTTCACACACACACGCAAACACACGCGCACAGGCGCTGCTCTTTTAAAGGCCCAATAGAGAATCAATTAGCATTTAAATGAATGATGCCAATAAGGTTGAGAAAGCTATCTGACATGCAGGAGGAGAGGAAATGCACGGATCCTCTTAAAGACCTTCAAAGATATTCAAATCACAGCTTATAATCCAGTTGAGGACATGAACACTCAAATAAAAGACCCTCTGCCTTCCAAAAAACATTCATCTAGTCATTCATAAATGCTATAGGTCAATACGAGTAAACGAAAGATTTAAACAAACAATACAAGTGTATAAATGTTTGAAAAGATTGAGAGAAAGAGCAAAGGGCAAGCTGTTTTCCAGGCCATTGTCAAGAATCCATTGAAAAACAACATGAAACAAACAGACGCTTTGATTCCCTGCTGTCCAATCACAGGCAGAGATCACTTAGAGATGTTTACTCAAGTCGAGTACACCTGCCTGATGAATCCATTAACTATCACTCGCTGTATCTATCTCTCCTGCTCATGTTTGATCAAAAACACTTTCAGCATATAAAACATCAGCAAGTCATTATTTTATACAAAGAAAAGAACTTCACAGATGAATTCTGGGAAAACCTGAATATAAAGAGGATAGGATATCCCAGAATTCCTCTCATATTTTTCTGTGAATCGGAGAAGTTGTGCTGTCAGATGACTTAAAACGAACAACATCACCGCAGGCAAACATCCAGCCGTCTGCACGGGACTCTTTTGTTCTCATACACACACAAACACAACACAAACGTACAAACACACACAAACGCACACACACCGTAGGCTGCAGAGTGAACAGAGTGATATAACTGTGTATGTCACTGTGACCCAGAATACATTAATGTGTGTGTTTGTGTGTGTGCGTGCGTGCGTGCGTGCGTGCGTGTGCGTCTTTGACTCTCATTGCACAAGCAGCACAGCCATGTTCTTATATTTCGCTTATTGTATAATCTTTTAAATATATAATATAATAATATATAACAGAATATTGTCTTGATTATTTTGTTTGAATTATTTAAAATGATCAAATCAAATAATATAATTATATTTTATATCTAATAAGGTTCAGAATGATATTTCTATGTATTTAAATGTTTATGTTTAATATTTAAATGTTTTCTAAAATAATGATCTGAATAATTCAGTAGATTATTGTGAATGAATGACATTATTAAGAGTTAAAACAGAGCACATGATGTGTATTTATTTTCATCAATATTGATTTGTTTATTCAGTCATTAAAGTAAATGATCTCACACATCAGAAAACTCTGTCAATGACACAAACATGTGCAGATTTTTTGACAAGACTCGTTTTCTATCTGATCTGACCCTGAAATAACGTTTGTATAGTTTTCTTTGAACTTTAATAGAAGATGTAGACAAGGGGTTTTGATGGCAGGGACGCTCACATACAGTATGATGGTCTTGTAGCGAGGGACCCCCATTCTTAAAATATTCTTTACAAACTTACATGATTTTGTCTTTGCCTTATTTTTCGTGCATTTTCTGGGGGGAACCCAGGAACCAAAACTGAAACCGCTGATGAGTTTTAGACATTATTACAGAAGCTTTTCTAGTGTTTTATTTTTGTTTCTGCAAAACATTTGTGTGAGTTTCCTCATATTGTGACACATATGCTATATAAGGGAAGAATTTCTCTCTCTCTCTCTCTCTGGATCTGTGTCGATCTCTCAGTCTGTCTTCTGCCCTTATTTCTGCCACCCAATTACTCGTGACCATGGCAACTATCTTGGAATACGGCCCACAGACGCTTTCAACATTACCAGTTTAATGCTCGAAAATCACCACTGTCTCTCTCTCTCTCTCTCTCTCTTTTTACAAAAGTCATTCTCTGTTGAGGTTCAAAGCTAAATAGATAACCATGGCAACCAATTTGCAGTAATAGCATGCATTAGAAGCCAGTGAAATTATCTGTGTTTTGCCTTTTCATGCCGAGACAGATGCAGGCAGGTTCTTCTGATGCTTCTCTTCAACATTTACTACTGTTTTCATTTATTTTATTTATTCAGAGGAAGAGTTTCTAATAGAGAAATATCATACAACTTCACATAATGGAACACCACAGTTTAAAAAAGTAAACAAGAAAATAATCATAAATAAAATTTAGCATAAAAAGCCTGTGGTTTGCCTGGATCTCTCTTATACACACAC